>NW_016195804.1:0-2988 GCF_001687245.7 Rhagoletis zephyria | reverse complement strand
TTAACTGTTGCAGCAAAACCGAAACGATGTGGCCGTCCTCAGAAACATTCTTCTACCAGTAAGTGCTATATTTGTGGCGCTACATCCAAAAATTTTAATCAGCTGCATTTAAAGCACGATATTAACCACGAATGCCTTGAGTTTGGTTTATCTGTTTTGCACGCCAGGATAAGACTCATTGAGAGTATTCTCCATCTTGCCTACAAGTTGCCTGTTCGAAAATACAGAGAAAGAAAGACTGAAGCGGAAAAAACGCTCGAGAAAGACAGGAAACTTGAAATCCAACGGAGATTCCGTAACGAGACTGGCTTGCTTGTTGATATGCCAAAAGCTAACTTTGGAAACACGAATGATGGTAACACAAGCAGGAGATTTTTCGAAGATCCAAAGTTAGCTGCTGAAATAACCGGAATCAACTATGATCTCATTTATCGGCTAAAAATCATATTGGAGACAATTTCATGTGGACATAAAGTGGACTCGGAGAAGTATGATAAATATGCATTTGGCACAGCTCAGTTGTACGTTGAATTATACCCATGGCACCCGATGACACCGACAATGCACAAAATACTTGTGCATGGTGCATTAATCATAAAAAATGCATTGGTGCCTATTGGGCAACTTTCGGAGGAGGCTGCAGAAGCAAGGAATAAACATTTTAGAACTTACCGCCAAGACTTCGCAAGAAAATTTTCCCGAGAAAACTGCAATAGAGACATTTTTAATCGACTTTTTTTAAGTTCAGACCCTTTATTTAGCAGCACTAGGAATGTGAAAAGAGGAAAATTAAAATCATATTTACCTGAAACGTTAAGTTTANTACGTTGAATTATACCCATGGCACCCGATGACACCGACAATGCACAAAATACTTGTGCATGGTGCATTAATCATAAAAAATGCATTGGTGCCTATTGGGCAACTTTCGGAGGAGGCTGCAGAAGCAAGGAATAAACATTTTAGAACTTACCGCCAAGACTTCGCAAGAAAATTTTCCCGAGAAAACTGCAATAGAGACATTTTTAATCGACTTTTTTTAAGTTCAGACCCTTTATTTAGCAGCACTAGGAATGTGAAAAGAGGAAAATTAAAATCATATTTACCTGAAACGTTAAGTTTACTCATTCCGGCCCAACCTAACGAATCTGATTCATCAGATAATGAAAATTTGTAATTTTTTCCTTTAATTTGTTTCATTTTGCTTTAGTTCTTATTGACGTCAGATTATTGATTGAATTAAATATTTTTATTTTTATATATTTTTTTTTGGTTCAAATAATGTATTTTGTTTGACACCTTCTGTGGTATTGCATTAACTTTCCATGAAACTTGGCATTTGATAAATAAATAATTAAAACATTAATAATGATGTCTATTTATATAATTTAACCTATAAATACCCCAAAAAAATTTCATTTTCTATTTATTCTAGTACTAAATGGTTGTGTCTTTTAAGATACCACGGTCATTTAAGGAATAGTTTAATAAAAAAAGTCCATTGTCTGAATGATGATGAATAAAAGTATTAAAGACTATAAAAAACGTTAAAATAGTTTTGGCCGCCTAGATTATCAAAATACCGGTATGTGCGCTGTACGTATACTTTTTTTTTTTGTTTTTAGCTCTTGAACTGAAATTTTTAAATCCATCTCACTTAATATTGCCTGGAGAGCCTCTTTCCGGGCAAGCAATTATATTATTTTCATTCATTTTGTACGAATGTTTATAAATTTACTTGTCTCTATAAAAAATTATGCAATTATTTCCAATTTTAAAATTGACAAGAAAGGTAAACCTACTTGAATAGACAATAAATCACCTGGTGTCATGTCTATTTTGGTGCAAGCGATTTTATCGCTTTCTAGAAAATTTAAACACAATTTGCAGAGGCGATTTTGTTGAAAGCGATGTTGAATAGCTTAGAAAATCGCCTCATGTAAATGCTGCTTTAGTTAAATTTTTGTTTAAATGGGATTCCTAAAGGGGTTCAAAAACATTATTCGTCCGATAATTCCAGGGAGTCCTTTAACAAATGAAGCACCCATAAAAATAAAAAACCAAAAATGAGTATTTGAATACTATTTTATGGCCTTATAAATCTCGTTTTTAGAAAATTTCAAAAGTTAAAAAGTTACATACGTACAGTGTAATTGGAAGCCAATCCCTCTTTGACCTCTTCTATTAAAAAAAAGTGTAGTATTTTTTAGGGAAAAATGTATTTCACGGCCACATAAATTTTTAAAGATACATGCAAAAACGGCCCTAAGAGAATTTTTTGAGCTTAGATACTGCAATAAGTGCTCGTTATTGTTTGGGAAAGCAAACCGAAGTGGGTAAAGCGGAGTAGCGTAGTAAATTTCTAATTTTCATCAAAAATCGTAGCAAATCTTCTACGATCGTAGTGAAGTTCTAACGCTGCTCAGTAACTTAAATTTGTTGAGTACCTCTGGTCTAGAGTCTAGACTTAATTTTCGGAACTTAATTTAACTTAATTTTTTGGCCAACCAGTTGTATGAGAAGCTGAGTTTGCCGGTTAGTTAAAACTTAGCTTAACGTAAGAAACATAAAAACCTGTAGGTTAACTTAAGAATCTAAAGTTACGGCCTTACAGAAATTGAGAGCGGTGAGAGAATCAGGCTTGCCAGATTATCGTTTTTGCATTTCTCAAAAATAAATGAATGCAAACATATTTTTTTGCATGAATTTTTTTGATTTGGCATTTTAGGCGGCAAACTCTCAAACAGCTGAAAAACAAAGTATTTCCACTTCTGGCTTAAGTTGACGTGTTGAGTAATCATTGGTGATTTCTTACGGTAAGTTAAATTAAGTTAAGTCTAGGCTAATTGAGCTTTGAGGTAACTGCGTTCGGCAGCATATTGTCAACAGGGATGCCAACTCTACTAAGGCTAATTCCCCAAAATTTCTGAAAAAAATTTCCCTATTTTCAATGGTATTCCCCCAAAATAACTTCTACTTTTTAAGGCA
>NW_016195803.1:0-2989 GCF_001687245.7 Rhagoletis zephyria | reverse complement strand
TTTAAGTAGGCCATTTGTGAACCAAATTCTTAAAAAGTTTTCTGAGATAAGGCGTTTTCGAGATACATATCTCGATCTTCCACTCAGGTGTCGATATGTATACTTATTTGTTCATTGGTGACGCTAGAGGTAATACGATTACTTAGACAAAGAATTCAACCTTTGAAAGGTTTCCTCTAAACTCTACGGCTTCAAAGCATAGCTTGCCCTTTGCTGTGGTATCACTAACTTTGAAAAAAATAATCCACACTTTAGATTTTGGCGGTGTCATTGCTTAAAGCAATTTTCATAAAAACGACGCTGTGCAAAGTTTCTTCCATAAAAAAAACATAGCCGACAAGATATGGCACTTGCTCAAATCGATTCGATATAAGTACTTTTCTTTCGATACTAAGTAGGTATCGAAACAACGATTTGAGTATCGAGTAGGTATCGAAACAAAAGTATCGAGGACATACTCGTATTTACTTGTATCGGAACATCCCTAAGTGTGGGGCGCCGGTCGCTCGGTGTTGCGCGCAGACGCGGGCCGCCGCGAAGCTAAGCAAATTTAATGTTTGAAAGAGCAATAATCTCAATGGATTTTATTTCGNATCCCTAAGTGTGGGGCGCCGGTCGCTCGGTGTTGCGCGCAGACGCGGGCCGCCGCGAAGCTAAGCAAATTTAATGTTTGAAAGAGCAATAATCTCAATGGATTTTATTTCGCTTTTGAAAAGGTAATAATGTCAATAGACTTTATTGCGCACCTGTGTGGAAAATAAAGTCAATTGACCTTATTTCCGTTGATCTTATTGCCTATCACCAATCCCGAATGTAACAGTCGACGAGATCATACGCATCGGACAGGTATTTGACGAAACAAAGGCCGCCGGTCCAGAACTTGTACCAAACAAAGCTCTTAAACTTACAATAAATAAAAATTGGCCCACACCCTAAATCTGTGTCTCCAGGAGGGAATTTTCGCAGAACCACCATGGAAGAAGCAAAATCGCATACTACTACCAAAACCAGGCAAGCCTACAGGTGAACCAGGATCATACCACCAAATCTGCCTTCTCGACACAATGGGAAATCTTTTGGAGAAGATTATCGTACCTCGGCTGACAGTCTGCACCAATTCGGCTTCCGCAAAGGGCGATCAACACTAGACGCGTTACGTCCAGTAATATCGATGGCGGCAACTCAGGCTACCAAAGGAAAAAGGTTGAAAGGAGGTTCCGAGAATTATTGTGCATTAATAGCACTGAACATCAGAAATGCCCTTAAATCAGCAGGCTTCAAAGAATGGCACGAAGGCAAAACCGAAACAGTGTTGCTAAGCAGGCGCAAAAACCCAGAGGTTGCAACATTCAGACTCATCAATAACGTCTACTCGACAAATAAAGTACATTTCTTGTATCCAGCGAAGTGTTTTCATCTATACTGTATGGTGCTCCTATATTGCCGCATCTGGGATGATGCCGTTCGACATATTAGAAGAATATGGTTAAGAATGAGGGAGGAGCCTCAAAACGAAAAAAACGATCACCAAAGAAGAGAAAGCTTCATCGCAATATATTTGGCAAAAGCGTTGGGAGGACTCGTCGAAAGGCAGATGGACACACATCTTAATTCCGAACATAGCTCAGTGGACATCACGCAAGTACGGTGAAGGGAATTTTCAGCTAACACAGTTTCTGAGCAGACATGGTGGCTACAGAAATTATCTTCTCCGATTCGGCCATGATAATTCAGACAAGTTCCAGGCATGCGATGTCAAGGAAGATGCCAACCACGCCGTGTTCACATGCGTTCATTTCGAAGAAGAGCGGTGCAAAATGAATGCAGTAGCAGGGAAAATTTTAAACGCTAAAAATGTAATAGAGGAGATGCTGAACATGCGGCGACTAAGTCTCCTTCCCCCCTCCCGTGAAGCAATGCTCGACTGCGGTCCCACGGGGAGGGAAGGCACAAACAGGCGAGTCCTGGTTTCACTGGGCCACTTGAGGGTAGTTGAGTTTATTTTCGTGACATCCAATAATTTAAAAAAAAATTGATCGCCATTTTGGATCCGCCGTTTTTAATTTTGAAAAACTGACTTCAGTTTCCTAATTAGCAACACCAGAAACCCCCAGGTAACAATTCAAACACATGATAATGCTTAAATCGTTCAACGTTTTCATTTTAGTAATATCTATTCGAGAGCATATTTTCGGGAACTAGGCCCATTCTAACTGTCCAGGACAGGTATGTAATTCAGGGAATTTCCCCATTAATACCAGAGTATTATATGTAAAAACCACATTTTTAGCTACATTTCAACACGAAAATAAAAAAAATTAAGAACATCAGCGTTTTTTTAAAAACCGACCAGCGCGCCGTCTAAAAAATCTTTGTTTTCAAAATAAAAAAAATACGCATCTCTGTTTTTATCACAAATAACAATATTTTGATGTAGCGTTTATGAATTTCCAATAAAAAAATGTTTGAACCACTCTAATGTACATGAAAATTTACTCGCACGTTTATCTTTTAACGATACCAAACATTCACTGTTAAGTATTTCTACCGAATGTGTATTTATGTATGTTCATACATATATACTGCCGTCTAAATGTGCGATTTTAACGAGCCACATCACAGCAGGCACTGTAATATCTTTTTCTTTCATGTTTTTTCTTCCAGATATTCCATATCGGGTGAAGTTTAGGTACATAGTTATATGGAGCATAGTTTAGATAATTTCGAGTACTTTGCGGCCTATCGACGTAATTTTACGACAACATTAACTCGATAATCAAATTCTACACCATAGGCCATATGCAAATACAATGCGCTCTATACATACATATGTATATACAGTCAGTCAATAAAGTTTAGGTACTTTTTACAATACCGGCAACCAATTTTTTAAATATTTTATTTTTCGGGAATTTTTTATAAAAATATGGTTGATTCTAAAACAAAAACCACAAAAATCAGAGTTCCAAACCTTATGCTAAGTTAAATA
>NW_016195801.1:0-2989 GCF_001687245.7 Rhagoletis zephyria | reverse complement strand
ACGAAATAGTAACGTACAATATAGTTTATTTTCGTACACTGGTTTTAAAAATCGCATGGATTTATGAAAATTTTTTTTGGTGAACGCTTTTGAGATTTTTTAACAGACTTTAAAAAACAAGAAGGTTATCAATTCGTCGGAATATTGTTTTATGAATTTTACCGCATAACTTTGGGCCACGTTAACCGATTTATATAATTATTGTTATTTTAAGGAAAGCTGGTACCTCAGAGGTGGGCCCATACTAATTTTGTTTAGTTCCGATCATTGGATCATGCAGAAATTAACGATACTCTTAAATTTTTATATGAGGATTCCGGTTTGGTGTTTTGCTTAGAAACTACTTGCTTATAACTATAACAAATGTAATTTAGAAAAATTGGCGTTGATTTTTTGAAAATTTGTTGATAACGGCCTCCCCATTTTATTTCATAAGAAATCTATGCTTATATGGAAAGAGGCGGTCGCTGTGGTGTAGTGGTTAGGAGTGCGCGCTACCGTTCCGCGGGTTCCNTTATATGAGGATTCCGGTTTGGTGTTTTGCTTAGAAACTACTTGCTTATATAACAAATGTAATTTAGAAAAATTGGCGTTGATTTTTTGAAAATTTGTTGATAACGGCCTCCCCATTTTATTTCATAAGAAATCTATGCTTATATGGAAAGAGGCGGTCGCTGTGGTGTAGTGGTTAGGAGTGCGCGCTACCGTTCCGCGGGTTCCACCTAGGGTTGCCAGATTTTTTATGCGCGAAATCAGTACGTTAGACTTTTTTATGCCAAAAAAATCAGTACTTTTCAGCACATTTTTATTCAAAGCAAAATTATGAATGTAAGTAACAGATAATACTTTAAACCACCAGAGTACTTGTTTTTAACAATATTTTAGTATATAAATAAAATATAGTTCATAAAAAATAAAGATGTTATTCATTTAAACATGAGTGTACACAGAAGCCAATAAATTATTTTATATTTATGACATTCTTGAATAGCAATAATGAGATCAGTTCCATCTTCAGGGTGAACGAAATCTACACATTTCAATTTAAACTGTTCACTTTAAAAAATTTTAATTAGAAGCCTCTCTTTGCGCCAGGAAGCAAACTTTATACTTAAGATCAGTTGCTTCGTTTANAATAAATTATTTTATATTTATGACATTCTTGAATAGCAATAATGAGATCAGTTCCATCTTCAGGGTGAACGAAATCTACACATTTCAATTTAAACTGTTCACTTTAAAAAATTTTAATTAGAAGCCTCTCTTTGCGCCAGGAAGCAAACTTTATACTTAAGATCAGTTGCTTCGTTTAAACAAAATTACATATTTTTTCAAATGTGGAAAAGTACCACTATTTAAGGACTTCATCTATAATTCCTCATGGCTTAAATTAATTTTTTCAACTACGCAAAAACTTTGAAAGACTAAAAATTCGCTAAAAAGAGTATCTAACTCTATGTCTAGTATGCAAAACTCTTTTACAATGTCAGTAAATTTTGAAAAACGAATTGTAAGTTATAGGCGAAAGCCATTCGAATATTCAAATTTGTTCGAGATAACTAGCAACACGTCAGCCTTCTTTTTAAATAATTTAAGCTCCGTCATATTATCGCAACTGGTACGGATAAAACGATTTGATCTTTTTGTTGTATTAATTTCTTGGGCACATCAAATATTATCTGAAGCATGTCAACTATAATTAAATTATTTTCTTCTTACTTTATACAGTACAGTTTAAGAAAGTTCCAAAGTTATGTAAAAACGGTAAGAAAATCCTAAAGTATTTTGTTTGAATTGAAAATTCAGTATTTACAAATCAGTAGAAATTTTGAAAAATTAGGACATTAGCGTACTGATTAAAGAAATGAATAAAATCAGTACAAGAGTTGAAAAATCAGTACTGTACTGATAAAATCATAACGTCAGGCAACCGTAGTTCCACCCAACATCAAAAGATAAAAAAAACATTTTTTTTTCTAATAGCGGTCGCCCCTTGGCAGACAATGGCAAACCTCCGAGTGTATTTCTACCATAGAAAACAACTTCTCATAAAAATCCAACGGCCGATCGGCGTCTGCGTAAAACTGTAGGTCCCTCCCGTTTGTGTGACAACATCAAGGAGTATGCCACAAACCGGAGGAGAAGCTCGGCCAAGCACTAACATATGTGTAAACGCTAATCTATTATAATAGATAATTATTATTATTATTGGGAAATTTTTGGCGGCCGCTATGGTTTATTGGTTAGCGGTGCGCTGCCATTGCACAGTGCCTTGGTTCAAGCCCAGTTTCCGACTAATATAAAAAAAAATGTTTCTTATAGCGGTCGTCCCTCAGCAGGTAATTACAAACCTCTGAATGAATTTTGCCATGAAAATAAGCTTCTTATAAAAAAAAACGCCGTTCTAAGTCGGCGTAAAACTGTAGGTCCCCCCACTTTGGGTGACAACGTCAAGGCGCACGCCACATATCGGAGGCCTAGCTTGGCCAACCACTATCATATTGTGTAAGCGCAAATCTATTATTATATGGAAAGAAAACTTATTATATCTCTGAAAATTTTTTGAAGAATTAAAGAACGATTTTAAAATAAGTTTTTGCATAGTATTTCAATTGTTGGTAAATATAGATTAAAAGTGCCCTTTATTAATCTTAACGTAGCTTTTTTTCTTCAATACTACAGCTGTTATCCTTTGAAAACCCAGTCAATTAATTAGTCTTTACATGGTTCAAAAAAACTCATGGTGGCACTGCACCTTAGTGACTGAATTTAAATAAGCACAAGGACGCTATAGAATTCTACATTAGGTGATATTGCTTTCAATGCCAAAATTCGTCACTTTCTGCGCCGCTTCAGGAAGGCAAAGGATTTTATGTGAAGCTTTTTTATGTCAGAAGTACAAATGTAAATTTGTTCAAATTTGGATGCTGCGTGGATCAAATATCGAACCTATGGCCAACTAGGCGATGGCGGTCGATATTAAATGATT
>NW_016195800.1:0-2989 GCF_001687245.7 Rhagoletis zephyria | reverse complement strand
AACAAATCTTCTCTGAACTATTCGCGAAGAATGGACCCAGAAAAAAATATATCTCCAGCTCTGGCTTAGAATTAACAATCGTGGTTCTCACTGAAACGCTTTTTCATCCAAACACGCCCCTCTCATTCTTAACGTTAAGTTCCCAAACATTTCGTTCTCGTTTTGTTCTCTAGCAGAACGTTCCCCAGACTTTTGCGCTTGGTTGATCCTCCTTGAAAACGTTCTCGATAGTTTCGTTCTTATTTCGTTCTCATTGGAAACGTTCCCGAAGGTTTCGTACTCATTATGTTCTTGTTGAGAACGTTCCCGAGGGTTTGTTCGCATTTTGTTCTTTACAGAAACGTTACCGATCCTTTTTTTCTCATTTTGTTCCCGTTCAAACTGCTCTTAATACTTTTGTTCTCGTGCAGAATTAAACCAATACTGGAACGTGTTCTCGGTTTCTGATTTAAACGGCTGCGGGCATCATTAGTAACTATCATCCACCCTGCGATTTTACGTTGAATGAAAGTAATTACATTAAGACCGTTGTTAAAGTTTTACTTGAGTCTAACGGGAATGAGTAATTAGGTTCAATGCTATTGTATATATCGGCTCCCCTCATTTTCTCACCCAATCGTCTTTATCCTTCTAGTCGCACGCTCGCTCACTGCGATTCTGAATAGCAACTTACAATAATTAAAAGCCAGCTCTTCAATCATTTTAAGTCGGCTAACTATAGTTTCATTCCTTTGCTTGCCGTCAGCTGCTGCCTTGGAAATTATTTCATTTATTTCTTTTTGGCTTGATTGCTGCTCCTTCTCTCTCTCTCTCTCTCTCCCTCTCTATTCTCTCTTTTTCGCCGTTGCAATAACTATGCATTCAATCACTCGGACATGAATGCCGTGAATGCATTTTTTTTTATTGGCAAAATGTACAAACAAGTGACTTGTACAAAAATTCATTGGCGCCCTGTTGACTCGTGGAAGCCTTCAGCCATGTAGGAGCATTAAAGCGCGCCGTTGGAGGTCCTTTCACTGCCTAAGGACATGCGAAAAGCGCGGCGCATACAAAGCAGTAAGCCATCTTTGGTAGGTTTTATTTTTTGCTGCACTGTGCTCTTTTCAAATTGTTTTTTTTTTCTTATATTTTCATGAAAACACTTACATACATATACATCAATTTTGTTATTTCCATCTGCACATGTCTATATTAGGGTGGTCTTTAAAAAATCAACCACGGTCACAGATATCACATATAAATTTCGGTCCCGATTGGAGTCGGTTAAGACATCTTCAATTGGGTAATTTGAACTTTGACCCCTGTGCGAGACGCCTTAACCGTCTGCTAAAATATATATGTGATATCTTCGACTATAGTACCATCGACGTAGCGTTTGGGGCTTAGGAAATCTGATATAAAAACTTGCTTCCTACATTTAAGGACGACCCTAAAGTAAATACATATTCATTATTTTCATATAAATTACCTACAGCTTTTCGCTTGCTTGTTGACGAATTTCATATGCTAGTATCCTTTTCTTTGTATCGCTTTTTATTTACTGCCAGCATTTACCTGTGAATTTGCTTGTTTATTTGCGTGTTGGTAATCGACCAGCTGTTTATTTCTGTTCCTTTCTTAACTGATATTTCAATATTTTATTTACATACATACATATGTATCTATATACAACAGTTTAAGCTGTGTTGTTCGTGCGTTGTTATTACACCGAGCGGCAATCGGGGAAATCGTATTTTGTGTGCTGCATGAAAAGTACATCGCGAAAATTATTATTATTTTTTTTTTGGCTTTTTATTTGCCCCTTCTTTCTACATATTTTTATACCTCTACTACTTACTGCCTTGCTACTGTCCATTGCTTCGCGCGGCGGTTATATGTTTTCTTAAATTTTTTATTTTTATTATTTAACAAGCCTTTACTGCCGAGTGGTTGCCAAGCGCATATTTGTTTACTTTTTTCATTCATTTTGGTTGCTGCAATGCATTATTTTTCCTTCATATTTTTAATTTTTCTGCTGTAAACACTTTTTGTCCCTGACATTGTGTTGCACGCTTTGCCAATTTGCTAGAATTCAATTGATATCTACACGCTAATTAGCTTTTATTGCAATTAATATAAATAATAAGAAATGTACGTTATTTTAAAAGAAGAGAGTTCATTAAAAATTTTATTTCCACTAAATAAAAATATGTATAAGATTTTTTACTATATAGTACATATACATAAGTAACAACCGCTGGGCTATAGGTTAGAAATCTAGCGCGAAATCAAGTATGCTAGTGGCTTAAGAGAAATCAAATATCGATATCTACATATCTTTGATTTGAATGCCATACGATGTGTTCTCTTCTGAAACCTTCTTACTCATCGGGGAGAAAAATAATTTAGGCCAACATTTGCTGCGGTTGTGCGTTTTTGAGAAAATCTGAGTACTCAGATTAAACTGAGGTTTTTCTTAAACTTCAGTCTTTGGTTGGATTGAGGCCATCGATTGAAGTTTTAAATTATTCTACATTATCGATACAAATGCGTCTAAAAGCCACGATTGCCAATGATAATATTGCGATCGTTTCCGATAAATTTATCGATTTCTTTAAAAACCTTTTTTATCGATATACCTAGTGAAATCCTTTTTTTTTGTCGCTAGCGACGTCATGTTCGATACACAAATGGACATTATTACAATAAATCGTTATCGATACTCTTCATTATGGTACTCGATTTTTACTTAGTTTTTATTTAAAATATATTTTTATTTTATCGATATCGATAGTTTTCATTACTGTAATCGATATCTCAATATCGCTATATTTAATATCGATATTCAAATCTATTATCGTTTTCATTTATTGTGAAAATTCTCGTACTCCTTGCCACTTCAACGCTGCTTATCAGTTAATCGAATAATAATCGAACACCGGCGTGCGCTTGTCACGTACAAATATATTGCTCATCTGCTTACATACACTGAGGGAAAAAAGTATTAAAA
>NW_016195799.1:0-2989 GCF_001687245.7 Rhagoletis zephyria | reverse complement strand
CTAAGATAAACTAGTTTAGGCAACTACTGCTACCTGCGGTAATAGAAGAGGCATACGTTGAAGTACGTAGCAGCTAGGAAAAAAAATAATGAAAATCCAAACAACACAAAGCGATATATTTACTTGCGCTGCACCTGAGCGTTTTTCATTCAATACTAAAAGGCAATGGTCGCTTTCGATAGTAAATAGATTTTTCTGTTTTCTACTCTTTTGACACAAAATGAGCTGCTTGATTGTTTAAATCATTTTTTATTAACATTGATTAACTAAATAATATTAAAATATTAAAATATTTAAATTACAAATGTGCGTTGTAATAGTCTTCCGCGTTTATTGTTCGTGGACCGCCTTGATAGGCCACGATGTAGATGTTATCAATTTCCAATTCACTCAGATAGAAATTATGCGCTGCGAAATACAGAATAATTTATAAAAAAAAATAACTAATAAATAAAAAAATGTGTATGTAATTAGTAAATAAGTAATAATTTTAATACATATATATATGTATTTATATTGTTTTAAAATATTATCACTTTATAAAAACTAATGAATTAAAAAGTCTCCAACGAAAACATATGTACATATCAGACAATTCTGACCGGCATCAAACACATACCGTGATAAGAACTAATAATAATAAACAAGTGTTTGCAGTGCGAATAAAAATCTCAAAAAATGTTATAAGCTCCCACGGACTTTCACTAAACGAGGGATTAAAGAGCATGTAAAAAGAACTGTCTTCCTATTTGAAAAAGTGTACCGTGGAGACAAGAATTGACGTAGCTAGATAGCGGCAGGGGATGCTCAAGCCTACTTTTGTACTTAAAGTCTGCTGGAAATTAAAAGATTTTATTGTTAAACGATTTTTGTGCATTTATTCTGCTCACAAGTAGGTTAGATTAGATGGCAGTCACCAGTTGGGGACAAATTTAGACATTTTAGGGGTTGTCCTTTTTGTGATACCGTGTGACATTATTCGATCGATGAAAAGGAGTAAATGATGGTGTTAATATTGGAGTTGGTTATAAGAAGAGAGCCAATATACTTCAATCTTAGCCTCGCGAAAGCTTTACAGCCTAGTAGAAAGTGGTGAAGCGATTCAAGCTTATCAACATTCAGATCTTATCGCGTAAATTCCGTTCGAACCGGTCAAGACCCCCACCAAATACGAGAGCCATCACCCAGCGTCCAATGAGCTAGCACGAGGCACATCTATTCAATCACCATAGGTGATTAGTGGTGCTTCCACCCACAGTTATCGCAGTTTCCAGCATATGCCTTCTCGCCAACTTCTAAGCCATGTAGTTTTCCCATATAAAAATAGCTGGAAACTATTCCGACGCGATTAGTAGAGAGTGCAAAGTCCTATAGTTTTGGCACTGACTGCCGCTTGGCTTTCAGATGCTTACCTCCCTTACTGACTTTCATTGAGATTTATAGCAGTGTGTCTCTTTTAAAGGAGAACTCATGACAAAATAACCTCTGCCCACTCTTCCACAAAACTTCGACCCCTCCCTTCAGCTACCTCGCCCTACTTAAGCAGCCCTTGAGGTAATATGTGTAGAGAAATTGATTATCGCAGTCACTTCAGTAATGCAGTGATCCAAACAATTTGGGTTGAACTTGAAACCTTCAAGAGTTTTAGAGTGTCCAGACGCTGAGCTTGTTAGGCATCTAATTTCTTTGCGCCTAGTCGAAGTCCGTGCTTCTGCATTTTTGTCTTCTATGACAACAGGAGTTATGGACTGCTCCGCAATACACTACTAATACCAATGGCGGTAGCTTCTTGAACATCGTGTAGCTAACTAACTTATGTTGCTCTATCTAGTGACTTTCAGCAGACGAGAACTCCATATAACAGTACGGGATTAACTCTGGCGTTGTAGTGGAAAAAAATTACTTTGGTTTAGAGACCGTAAGACAATCTCCTGCCATCCTAATTCTCTGCTCAAAGTTAGGTTTCCACCACAGTTTCCTATATACGATCAGGTCCACGTATTTTACGCTTTCCGAAAGCTGCAGGCGAACATATTCAAACGAAAGAATAGTTGCTTTCGGGATCTTGTACCTCCTTCTGCTCACAAAGTGTTTAAAGACCAAATCAAGGCAAGTCGAGAATTTTGGGACTTTCGTTTAGAGATTTAACTCTTGAATGCTTAAGTAAAAAATATTACAGGAAACAATAATATCGTTGCGTTGTCCAGTGACGATTTGTTGATGTTTTTTTTAATTAAATAGATGGGAAACGAATATGTACTTATGTATACAATGTATATCGCAAATCCTTAGAATTGAAATTAAGTAATTGCCTGTATTATAAAAAAAATGCCAAAAAAGATAGTTCGATGTCATTCAAAATATTTCACTAGCAGAAAATATGGTTATGGACCACCAAAACCACTAATTTACGTAACGAAAGTCTAACTGGTCTTAATACATATGATAAGTAAATAAGTATAAGTTTAATTCTCTTACCTTCGACCCAAATTTTTGAATGTTTATGGCGTTTGTTGAATGCTTCCATATAGTCATTGTACTCTGGGATTTTTGTGTCCAACTAAAAAGCAAGCAGAGGGAAAATTAAATTGCCAAACATAAAATTAATATAAAAGCATCTCACCTTCTGAACACGCCCGCTTATCATGATGCGTGGGCACGCCGGTTCCATGGGATTAACGCCACGCTTGTTACATGATCCTGTCTGCTCTTCGCTGAAGAAGAATGTCACTTTGTTATTGTGCAATGCATCGGCACCAGTGAAGTCAAAATCCGCCAGCAAGAAATGTACCCGCCCAGTCGAGGAGCCATTCAAAGCGCTATCATCTACAGCGATTACGTTCACCATCGGATAATCGGCGGTCTTCTCATTATGCGATATGCTACCCACTGCAGCCCAGTTGGATTGATGAACCAGTTGGCGGGCTAGAACAGCATCACTGATGGGACGCGGTGGTCGACCGTGTGCTGAGTATCCTGCACAGCTGTC
>NW_016195798.1:0-2989 GCF_001687245.7 Rhagoletis zephyria | reverse complement strand
CTTTTCTCAGCATCTTCACATGCATATTGCGTGCTCTTTCTTTAAAATGCTGCACTATGATAATGTTCCCATATAAGAGTGACATTTTTTTCGAGAAAAGAAAACGCCATAAGTGAGTTGAGTTTTTGAGGTGAGATGAGTTGGGGTGAGATGAGGTGAAATAGTTTGGGAGGAGCTGTGTTGTGGTAAATTGAGTTGAGATGAAATTGGGTGATCTGGAAGTGAGGTGAGTTAAGGGGAGTATTTTACCTTCTTAACTGTACGACTTTTAATCTGCATAAATTTCATTCCTAAACAGCTGCTTAGCGCGTTTATTTAATTCAGTGACAATATCAAATCATAAATTTAGGCCGCATATAATCCTCAGGTGTATGTACNTAATCCTCAGGTGTATGTACGGCAGTGTAAATTTATTTAAAGTACTTAAAAAAAAAAAAAAAAAAATGGTAAGGTTAAATCAGTTTGAACAAGTTTTGAGCTGAAAAGTCCATTCCACATTTAATTTGAATCTCTTCAATTCACTTCGTCGCAGTTAGTTAAAATTAACTTTCAAATATTTTCAAGTGATCCCTGAACATTGACACTTATCAGTCATTGATGGACAGTGCCATTAATGCTTCTTCAACTGAAATTGCCAGTTGACAGCTAAACGGCCAGCTGATTTTAACAGGTCATTGTCAATTAACTGTTTATTTAGAAATGTTTCCCTAACCATTTCGCTGTGCACAAATCGCGCTACAGACAAATTGCAAATTGTGGTGCGACCAATCAAACATGGTTTCCATCAGTGACATTAAAATGGTTAGCAACGGTTTTTTTTTTGCCAACAGCAAACGTGTGCCAATAGTGAGTGGCATTTGAAAATGACAAATATTTTTGTGTGAAACTCAACGCAAGTGAACCGCATGAATTTATTTAGTCAGCGGTGCGCGGAGTTTGTGGTGTGACAGCGGGACTTCTACGTCGCCCGCGTTTAACGCTGAGTGACTGTAACAATTCATTTGTTTATTTTAATTAGCACTTAATTATGCAAAAGTGGTACTAATTGATGGTGTTTTCCCAACAGTTTTAATTGTGCTTCCAAGGATTTTGGCTTTGTTTTCTATGTAAAAGTATACAACAATTATTAATATTTACAAATGTTGATTATTGGCGGTGAGATTAGTTGGTGAAAATTTATGTCAAAATTGAGGGAAATTAAAATTAAAGTTCAAAGGCCGATTTATTAGACTTAACAAGATTAGTGCTGTCAGACACTTATACGACCAGTGAACATTAAAGAACACTGCCGTTTATTTAGCGAAGTTCGGTAGAGGTTTTAGATCTTTCCGATCGCTGATTGTAGGATCTTCACCTGGAGTTCACAAAGTTTCACGAATGTTAAACACTCGTGAATTATAGGCTTCACTGTTTCTTCGTGATATCCCATTCACTTCGTTTTTTGCCTACCAATGGACCTACTTTGAACGTATGCGTCGTCTTGAAGAATGCAATAATGACCGTGAACATCCTTATCAAAGCGAGAGGCAGAAGACGTAAAATACCGATGAAGCCTTCCTTAACCGCTCTTCCACATTACGGTTTTAGGCGCGACTACTAACACCAAGCGCCTAAATGCATGCTATGCATTACTGCACGGACATTTCTTCCGGAGTTTTTTTGCGGACGCTGCGTGACATACAACCATGCAGCTGTGGTAACTGATGGTTACCACCGGCCACAGTGCCTACAAGCAAACATCCTGGTCTTCCCTCTCAATGAGTTATTCAGACTATAATTTTAATTTTTGAGGTGAAACTTCTTTAGCGGCCGTTGGTTGGTTGGGAGTAAATTGGTAATTTCAGCGGAAATTGCACACGGGAATGGTGCAACGGAAATGATGCAATGCAAATGATGCAACGGAAATGTTGCAACGGAAATGCTTGGGGCTGAAATAAGTGCTTCTTGAGTGTATGTTATTAATTGAACAAAAACTTGCTAAAAGGGGTAAAAGAATAACTCTTTTAAAAAGGCAAATATAAGAATGAAAGGAAAGGTGGTACATAGATAAAGAAAAAGATAAACGCAAAGGTAAAAATAAAAATAGAAACAAAGATGCGTAAAGATAAAAGCAAAAATCAAGATAAAAGTAAATTTCGGCACTTTGCTTGTACAATGACATAGGTGAAGGGGAATATGTAGATGAAGAAAATGATAAACATAAAAGTAACAAGTAAGAAAGTCTACATTAAATACCCGGCGCAAGTATTAAATATATGTTTTTCACCTTTCCGAAAGCTACCGCTACATGGTAAGCCGGGGTGTATCAATTTTGAGTAAATTAGCGTCCTTAAATTTCGAAATATTGCAGTTTCAAGCATTTGTGAAATTTACCGTTATATGAAAAGCGGCCTTAATTTTAGTCCGATTTCAATGATCTTCAGCGTTTTGCTTCTATGTGGCAAGTACAATAACCACACCGAGTTTGGTACAAATTGGTAGAACGGTTACCGAGATATATATATATACGATCATAAGTGGGCGGTGCCACGCCCATTTTCCAAAATTTTATCATAAACGTATTTCTTGGTAAAGAATTGTTGCAATCATCAATTTTGAATACACTAGCTTCAATATTTACCGATTTATCGAAGATTTCGTATTTCTCTAAATTACCGTTATATGTGATGTGGGCGTGATTATTGCCATTTCGTAGGGTATGTCAAGGCCAACAATTGTGCCAAGTTTGGAAGAAATTGGTCCAGCGGTTACCAAGATATACACATGTAACCATAAGTGGGCGTGGTTACGCCCATTTTCCAAAAATTTATCATATTCTTATTTTATATTTCTCGTCTAAAACTTATTGTAAATATCAATTTTGAGTGAATATTATTCAGTAGTTACTAAAATATCGCAGTTTTCGTATTTCTGAAAATTACCGTTATATGGGAGGTAGGCGTGGTTATTGTCCGATTTTGCCCATTTTCAATACCACCCGTCCTACGGC
>NW_016195796.1:0-2989 GCF_001687245.7 Rhagoletis zephyria | reverse complement strand
TAACTTTGAAAACCCGGTACCTAAAAAGTGAACGGTACCTTGTCAGTGCCGGTCAGCAGAAGACCGCCTCGCTGCTTCTAGGCCTGCCGCACAACTGCCATCACCTCGAAGAACACCTGGTGATGCCCTTCACGGTGACCCAGCCCGCAGAGGCCCTTCAGGCGCTGGTCAACCTGACGGAGACGGTCTCACTGGGCGTCCTTCGACCTCAAATTCAGGGGTATCAAAACGGAAGTTTGAAAGTTCACCTCCACTGCGCCCAGCTGCCCAACTGGATCGACCCCTTCAGCAGCCGGTGGATTGGTCGGCACTTCGAGGTGACCAGCGTCCTCGCCGTGCCCGTCTGCGGCAACGTCGGCGCCGGCAAGCACACCGACCTGGTCTGCCACCTGGTGGACGCCCTTGACGCCCAGGAGGCGGGTTGTCTGCAGGAGTACATGGCCCAGGACCTGGTGGGGCGTTTTCCGCTGTTGAACAGAGCCACACCTAGCTCACAGGCCACCCCCAAGTCGTACTGCTATCTGCTGGTGACGCCCTGGGAGCACCACTGGCCGACGGTGGTCTTTGCCTTGGTGGTCCTGGTGGTCCTGGTCTTCGCTATCATTGCCATCTATCGATGCTGCTGCTGCTGCATCAAGGAAAAGTGTGGTGCTGCTGCTGGTACCTCTGATCGCTACGAAGTCATCCAGCAGTGTCGACGAGAAAGTGGTGGTAGTGCACTGAATGGACGTGGACATGGTGGACATCAAGCGGATTATCATCAGCTGTACAGTCCTTCGGTCTTTCAGAAAGAGCTGAGCACCACTGCTGCTGCTGCTCCACGCGTTTGGATCAAGGCGAAGAAGTTTGAGGAAGCAAATTCGCCAAAGCTGATTCGCAGCATCTCTCTCGTTGAGCTCGGCTCATACTAACCATCACTTTATCGCCACCACTGAAAATCGATCTCTTTAAAGTCTACACAAATACACACACACATGAGTTGTACATTTGTACATTTGTAATACAAATTTTGTATATAGCAACAACTGTACATTTTGTTGTTGGGGGAAAATCTGGTGCCCGGAACACACACACACAAGTAATCAATTACAAAGCTGCACAAAATCTTCTTCTCTAAATCTTTGAAAACTTTCCCAACGAAAAAAAAAACTAAAATCTTTTGTCAAATAAAAGCGTTGAGAAAAGGGAGGGTGAATTTTGGTGGTGGGGAGAGGAAGTTACTTTCCCTTAGCAGGAGGAGCAGCTGAAGACGGAGTGCTGGAGTTTGCAGCGGAAGCGGAAGCGGTGGAGGAAGTTCCCTTCAAGGTCACGGTATCCTGCTTGGTGGACTTTTTGCCGCTCTTTTTGGAACTTCCGCCGCTGNTTGGTGTTGCAGCGGTCCGCCGCCAGGGCGGCGTCCACCGTCATGCCCTCGCCCAGGCACCGGTGGAAGAAGTGCTCATACGTCGTCCCGGTCACCGGGAACTTCAGCACCTCCTGCTTCAGGTCCATCTTGTTCCGCTTGAGGGTGGCCGTCTCCGCCGACCAGCCCTGGACCGTGTAGACGCAGCCCTTGTCGTCGTCGAAGAGGTAGAGCAGCTGGCGCTCGGCCCAGACGAAGCCCTGGGGCAGCCGCCCAAAAGGGCTGCCCTCCTTGGGGGCGGCGGCCAGCTCGGCGTAGAGCACCAGCTCGCCGGCGGTGATGGTGACGAAGTAGCGGCTCCAGCGGGTGAAGTCCTCGCCGAGGACCGGCTCGTAGCCCTTCTCCACGTTGAAGGCCAGATCGCCGATCATCAGCTGCTTGGTGAGCTTGTTGTAATCTGTGGTGGTAGAGGATAAAGATTGTACAGAAAAAATTGCGGCGGTTGTACAAAAAGCAACCGATGTACGGTGAAAGTTTTTATTTTTTTTTGTAGCTTACCGAAGGCCCACGCAGTGGCCGGCTTCGAGGGGTGGCTGTCGTGGACGAGGCTAATCGGACGGGGCAGCGGGTACTCGCCCAGCACCGTCTGGTCGCCGTGGGTGGCCGACTCGAGCACCACGATGTTTCCCTCCCCCATCACCGTCGTCTTCGGCTCGACCAGCTTCCGCGTCACCACCAGGCCGTCCCGGTCCTCCAGCAGGTGCACACTGTTCGGCTCGTCGTTGGGGCTGATGATGTAGTAGCCGAGCAGGTCATTCCGCCCCACCATGTCCATGGTGGTCGGGTCGGGAAGGCTCCACAGCCGGAAGACGTCCAGCTCGGTGGCGTTCAGGCCCTCCAGGTTGAAGGCGAAGACGTCGCCGTTGACGACGAACACCAGCCGCTCGTATCGCCTCCAGGTCAGCGAGACTAGCTTCCCGTTGAAGGAGCTGTACTCGATGTTGGAGCAGAAGTCGCGGGGCATCGTTCTGTGCGGGGTACTTTTTGGATGCAAAGAGAAGAAAGGGAAGGGAAGGGAAGGGAATCAGGAGGTGAAGAAGCTTCACGGAAAATGAAAGCAGAGAGAAAGAGACAGCTCAGCTCAGCTCAGTTCAGCTCAGAAATGCAACAGCTGACGTCAGTGTGTTGCCTTTTATTGCCGCTGCCGCAGCCGCAGCCGCGGCTGTTTGCATAGTTTTGGAATTTGTTTAAAAAAATGCTTACTTTTTCAAACAAAAGTTCTAATTTTTATACCGGTTACCAACTACCAATCAATCTACATTTCTGCCACTACCTCCTGGAACCTCCCACCGAAGAGCGAAGCCTCAGCGCCAGATCGACCAGCACCTCCGGCCCGGCGGCCAACGCCCAGATCGCGTGATCCAGCAGGCCACAGCACCGGTAGAAGGGCTTCGGGTGGAGGCGGATGACCGCCTCCACCATCGTCTCAATCACCTCGGAGAGGTTGGTCCTCGAGAAGCGGTCAACCCTCGCCTGCGCCCGCCTCATCCGCTCCAGCAGGTGCTCCGGGTAGCTCACCCGCACCGAGTCCGCCGTCTCCGCCCACATCCGCTCCCGAACTCGGGCCCCGATGGCCGCATCGACGAT
>NW_016195795.1:0-2990 GCF_001687245.7 Rhagoletis zephyria | reverse complement strand
GTAAGGCTGAACGTTGCGGATAACCCTTACTGCACCAGCTGCATGGAGGGTGGTGAGGTGGAATCATCTCAACATCTGCTGCTCTGGTGCCCCGCCTTTGCGAGCCTAAGGTTTAAACACCTTGGGTCGCACTTCTTTCACACTCCCGATGAGCTCTCGGGAGTGGACATCAGTCGACTGAAGAGCTTCGTTGTGAGCACGGAGCGTTTCTCCGGCAAAAAGCCATAGGTGTCGTCTTTCTCCCATAGCTTCCTCCCTCTTTCCCCTACCATCCCTGCATCCCTTTTCCCTCCCCCTCTGAGGGCATCACAACGGACAGCTCAGTGGAGTCCAAGTGTGCCTCCACATGCGGAGGCAGCCCGCCTACCTAACCTAACCTAACCTGACTCTGTAAATGGACCTTGAGCCAAATTCACAACATGAAACTTACTTAAAGTAAAATTATATCACAAAACATTTTAATTCGAACTTCATAAAAATTACTAGAACCTCTATTTGTATGAAAAATAAATGAGGGTTCTAGCAGGTTGGATGCTTGTAGGTCCTATAGCTTCAATTGGTCACTCCGCTGTGAATCAAGTTAGATGCCTGTAATTTAACGTTATTCGATAATTCGATCCCAATCGCCCCTCCCTAAATAAAATCCTGTATCCGCCACTGGTGTCAACCCTAGTAAGACGGAACTGTTGCTGTTCACCAATAAAACAAAAATACCCCAATTCGGGCCACAATTTCCTCCCTTAATGGAACGTCTCTCACATTGTCCTCCGAGGCTAAATACTTGGGTGTCGTATTAGATACCAAGCTGGAGCGCGCTGAGCTGGAAGACAAATATAGAGAGGCGGGTTGAGAGAGCCTACACAGCTTATTATACATGTAAAAGAATATTCAGTAGGAACTGGGGATTGAAGCCAAAGCTTGTCCTCTGGATGTACACGGCTATCATACGACCAATACTAAGGTATGCGGCGTTAGTTTGGTGGCCAGCACCAGATAAACAATACGACATCAGGAAATTAGGCAGTATACAAAGAGCAGCTTGTGCAGGTGCTACAGGGACAATTCAGTCGTGTACATCTGATGCGCTTAATGTAATCCTGGATCAACTACCCATAGAACTCCATATCCGCGGAACTGCTGCGACTGCGGAAGTCAGACTCAAAGAGTCAGGCTGCTAAAGCGCGCTGCAGCACGGCCATAGTGGTATTCTTGACAAACTTATCGAATCAGGGAAACAATCAGATTATATACTTCCTACGACAGATTTCAGGAAAAGCTTTCAGGTGAAGTTTCCTTCGAGACGGGATTGGAGTAGGGGCAGGATAGTCAAGGAGAATTCCAGTGAAATCTATACTGACGGGTCCAAAATTTACTGCGGTGTGGGTGCGGGGGTGTTCTCTGAAACACTGAATGTCTCTCTCTCGTTTCGACTAACTGACTTTGCTAGCATCTTCCAAGCGGAAGTACTGGGCATCGAAAGTGCCTGTAAAGCACTAGAGAGGAACTGCGTAGGCGTACGAAAACCATAAATTTTTTCAGATAGCCAAGCGGCACTTCTGGCACTGGCCTCACCGGTAACAAAATACAAAACAGTCAGAGATTGCAAATGTGCGTTAAGCTCGGCGGCCGAGTTAATAGACATCATTCTCATCTGGCTTCCCGGCCATAGGAACATACACGCNCTTCCAAGCGGAAGTACTGGGCATCGAAAGTGCCTGTAAAGCACTAGAGAGGAACTGCGTAGGCGTACGAAAACCATAAATTTTTTCAGATAGCCAAGCGGCACTTCTGGCACTGGCCTCACCGGTAACAAAATACAAAACAGTCAGAGATTGCAAATGTGCGTTAAGCTCGGCGGCCGAGTTAATAGACATCATTCTCATCTGGCTTCCCGGCCATAGGAACATACACGCAAATGAGAGGGCTGACGAGTTGGCTAAGGCCGGAGCATCTTTGGATGAATCCGAAGCAGAAACTATAAATTGTCCAATCGGACTCATCAAAAGGGTACTGCATCTGCTGATACACGTTGGAACAATCTTCAAACCTGCAAAACTGCGAGGTACATATGGCCGCACCAGGACTTGCCAAAGACAGAAGAACTTCTCAAGTGGTCGAGGAAAGATATAGTCAATTTAATAGCCACGATAACGGGACATTGGCCCATTGGTGAACATGCAGCTTAAATGCGCCGTCCGTATAACCCTCGGTGCCGTAGCTGTAATCTTGTGGGAAGTAAAGAAACGGTCCTTCAATATCTTTGCGAGTGCCCAACATTGGCACAAATAAGGCAGATCACACTCAGACAGAACGAAAAATGACACTGAAGATGGCACAACGCCACAACAAGGCGGTTTGTCTGCAACCTAAGCTTGACAAAGGCAGGGCTGCACATTAACGTTAAATTTATCAATAACCGAAAAAACAAAAACGTTTTGGTTTTTTACATCGATAATGTTAACATTATGTGTTTAACAAAAAAATTTCGTTTTGCTAATTATCAGAAAAATAGGTCAACAAAAATTTTGCTTCATTGAGTATCAAAAAATATCAAAAAAAAATTGTTCTTCTGCAGCTAAAGAATTGAATAAACTGGCAAATTATATTATTTGGAACAATTGTGGAAACAATGGGTCACAGAAAAGTAGGCGAATTGGTGCGATCGTGCTTTTTGGTTCAAGAGGGCTTATTTTGCATAGCGAAATTAACAAGTGATAATTTGGGAAATTACAAAAGCCACTTGATCAGGAAGCATTTGAAAGGCTTCAGGATTAGCAGGTGCAGCAAAGCGAGAATACTGACTACAGAGCAAGTAAAAAAGTTAAGGTATCCCTTGAGCTAAGTGAACACATCGGGCAAGATATATGCACGGGTTTTTACGTACTTTATTAACAGCGTTTTGTTAAATATTTGTTAATTATTTAATAAAAATAGTTCGCATAAGGCTATGCACTCAAACATTAATTTTTCTACACAACTCTCATTATAAT
>NW_016195794.1:0-2990 GCF_001687245.7 Rhagoletis zephyria | reverse complement strand
CTCTTGAGCTTCTGTGCATGGAAATTCGAACTGTCTTCGAAAAATTAGTTTACCTTCTCAAAAGTGAAAATAGCCGCATTAGAAAGATTTCCTTGAGGCATCTCGCAGAAAAGCTTTTGCGAAACAAGGAAGTATATTTGCCTTTAGAAGAAAGTATAAGATCCACTACATTCGCCGCCCAACCTAAAAATGGCTCGCTCACTTCAAAATCCTTTAGCAAATGTCTAGCAGTTGCAATAGACAGTAAATAGACGAGGAGGTTGTTTGGGGAAGAAAAGTAGACGAGGGCCTTCAATTATGCGTTTGCAGGAGAACTCTTAGAAAATGACAGGTGGGGGAGGACGATCTTAAATGAGTGAAGTAGCGGGAGCCATGTAAGCTTATAGACTGCCAGGAAGCCAGTATTATTGTAAATAATGACAAACTCCAAGATTCAAAGGAACTGAAAGAAAAGAATCAGCCAAATTGTGCGCCATTTATATATTTATAAAGACAGATTGATACAAGACATTAACACCTAAAGTTAAATCCCAGTGGGGAAATGTTTCCATCTAGCAGGATAACCAAGACCTTGCTTTGCTCTCGTAGTATAAAAATGACAAATATACCGGGTGTCATATACCACACGTAGTCGATAATACGGCCAAATGTTAGAGCATCACAAGCTGGATTTTAAGATACTAGTTAGTTAGTAGGAATACCTACTCACCATCAACGGATATCGTTACACATTTTTTGCACCAAATAAGCATAATAAACTCAAAAATATATATTTTTTTATTGGTAAATTATGACGATCCTCCGACATGTTTAGGCACGTATGTATCTATCTCTATCTAAATATGTAACTTTGTGACTTTCAAAACTCCTCTATGCCATTATTTTGGTTTTCACAGCTGTAGTTGTTACGTATGGAGCTTACGGGAAGCAAGTTACGCTCATTTTTCAACGTAATTGATTGATGGTTAATTAATTGGCGATTAAACCAGTTTCAGCTGTTGCTCTTGTTTTTATTCATTTTTTATTATATTTTATACCAGTATGTGTATCAAGGAGAGGCTGTGCAAATTATGTCAGTAAGGCGGAAATTTCGCAAACATTCGAGGAAAAAAAGTAGTTGCAATGTTTTGCCACTGAAAAAAAATACAAATATAAAAGCACAGAAAATGTTTGCTATAATTAAAACTCATAGTTAAAAATACGTAAGAGATATTCTCAAATACACCACATTTCACTAATATAAGCACTTTTTTTCCTCACTTTACTTAAAGAAGGTTGTCACCTTTTTAAAAATTTTAGGTAAATTAAACTAGTAGGTTGAACGAATACATAGATTTTAGACGAGAGAGGTTAAAAAAAAAAAATTATTGCGAATATATTTTTAGGATGGTTGCCACCTGGCTGGAAATTTTAAATAAATTTAACAAGGTTAACGAAATGTTATAATGTTCAATGGAAAAATTGTCAAGAAAGCTGCATTGCGGAAATGTGGTTCAAGAGGATTGTTATCTGTTCAAAAAGTGGTAATCAGTTTAAATAACAAATTAAACGAAGCATTTTAATATGGGTATCAAACGAGAAAGGTTTAAGAAAGCTTTTTTCAAAAGAGAGGGCTGCCACCTGTTTAGAAATTCGAAAACAATTTAACTAACAGGTTAAATAAAATATTTTAATGCAGGTACAAACGAGAGAGGTTAAGAGAAAGCTAAGGACTTTAAAATACATTTAATTGGAATTTAAATAAAATCCTACTAATCTTATAAATGGGAAGGTTTGCAAGTTTACGTGGGAATATATTTTTGCTCTTTCTTTGCGTAAAATTTAACAAAGAAATAGCTTTTGACCTCGATTAATATCTAGCTTATTTTTGCCTTTTGTTTAAATTAAAGCAGAAAGGTAAATAAAACATAACAAAAAGACGTCAAGTCAAACAAAAATGTTTAAGATAGATTTATTTCGAAAATATTTTTAAAAGGGGTTTCCATTCTTTCTTTTGAAGAGGATTCCCACCAGTTTCAACGTTTAATGTAATTTAAGGAAATATTATAATACTGATGTCAAACTAAAGAATTATAAGAAAGAATCAAATTCATTCTAAGCGAACATTTGCAAAATGGAACATCTTTCATTAGCTGATGTAAAGGCTGGATCCGATATGGACACTGCTTCAAAATTGTAACTGCGAACGCTGGTGCGTATCTNGACAAATAATTGATTCTTTAAATGCTAAATTGGGGTCGCATTGACTACGTTATAAATTTGCTCACTCTAACTTATAGTTCTAATTTTCTCCTTAGACCCATTGAGCTATAAATCTGCGCACACTTAATTATTTAAACACCAACAGCTAGCCAGCCAGTCAGGCAACAAGCCAGCCGACAAGCCTGGTACCTAGTTGGCAATTAATTTGTCATGTAATAACCTTCGGCGCGCAAGTGACATGTCTGACATACACGCACACTCACACTCACACACAGTCAAACACTAATCAAATGCTTGTTAGCCAGAAAAATGGTTACAAACACACCTAAATAATCGTACAACGAAACAACAAGGCTGATTTGGCCAAAAAAAAAACGCACGCACTTCAGAAAATCTTTGCCATTTTAGTGCACAAAAATCTTCAACGTAGCGGGGAAAAAAAATCACTTGAATAGGCGAAGTCAAGCATTGTAGCAGAAGAATTGAAGACGGCTAGGAGGCAAGGCGGCGACGCGCGCGACAAAAAGTCTAAACACGCCAGCAGCGCATTGCGGGATTTTGTAATTTGTTGTCGTTTGAATTCTGCACAAATGAGGTAAAACCAAAAAAGGTACACATGAGGCGTTGCAGACATATGCGCGCCTAAGCACTACAACTAGCACTTGGCTCTAATTTGTTTTACGTAAGCGTTTCTACATTTGTATAACTGATTACACGCGCATGGTAGGTACACATGCACATGCATAAATGCATAATACATCTGCATGTGTGTGTGTGTGTGTGTGTGT
>NW_016195793.1:0-2990 GCF_001687245.7 Rhagoletis zephyria | reverse complement strand
TGTGACCAGAACCAAACTACTTTTATTTGATTCAGTATGCTTAATGTTATTTACCTGTTAAAGGAAAATGCTCAGTCAAGGGGATTAGCTGAGATATTTGACGTTGAAAATGGGCCAAATTAGGCGTAAACAGCAGATTTCCTGTTGATTTTTTAATGAACCGTTTTTGTGTAAACAGTCGTCAAGAGAATGTCAAAATAGGAAAATTAACCCCGCTGGGAACTTTTTTACCCAAAATTAAAAATCAATTTAAAATCAGTAAAAACAATTAAAAAGTAACTTTTAGTAAAAATGACACACCCGCTTTCAAAACGGCAGACTACGCTNGACGATCTTCAAAGATACTCGTGCCTTTTCTTGACGCACACTTTGTTACCATTTTTGCGACTGTTTTTAAACAGCATTCCAACTAGTGTCATGACGGAGAGTATGTAGCAAGTGAAAAGTCCAACAGCTCAGTCAACGCACTCCAAGTAAAGGCGAACTCACTTCTAACAACTTCTTTCAACTTTAAAGCCTGGCCTTTGGATGTTCAGCACAGCCAGTGCTAGCACAGTTAGCACAACACAGACAACAAAGTTTTTCAGCGAGTTTCCGACGCCGTTACGCGGCGGCTATTGGAGTATCTTTTGTTATCTTTGAAGTTGGGGGCGTTAACCGCCGCTTCGCGGCGGTTATTGGAGTATCTTTTATCATTTTTGAGGTTGGGGGCGTTGTCTGCTATTTTGACAATGGGTGTGTCATTTTTACTAATAGTTACTTTTAAAAAGTTAATTCTTAATTGTTTTTTACTGATTTTAAATTGATTTTAAATTTTGGGTAAAAAAGTTCCCAGCAGGGGTTAATTGTTCTATTTTGACTTACTTTTGCCGGCTGTTTACACAAAAACGGTTCACCAAAAAATCAACAGGAAATCTGCTGTTTACGCCTAATTTGGCCCATTTTCAACGTCAAATATCTCAGCTAATCCCCTTGACTGAGCATTTTCCTTTTACAGGTAAATAACATTAAGCATACTGAATCAAATAAAAGTAGTTTGGTTCTGGTAACATGAGTTTACACGGCCAGTGTAATAATTGAATAACCGAATTCCAGAAAACAATTATTTTAATTAATTAAAAAAATTTTGTTGTTGTGTGTTTGTACAATTGGTCAATTGAGTAATTGTAGCTTATAATTAATTTCAATTAATTTATCATTATTTTTGTACATAATGTACATTTTTAACACATTTTTAAACAATATTGCCTATAGGGAATAGCAATATAAATGAAAAACAGTTGTGTTGTTGAATACTAATAATCACAACAAATCTTCATTTATCTCTATTAATATAAAGTTTTGTTATTAAAGTATAATGCCTACAGTAAAAACACATTTGTTGCGATATTTTATATTTATTTATGGCAATTTTTATTTGAATTTTTACCCAAAATCAACAAGAAAAAACAAAACATATTTTAAAGTTTTTAATAATTTTTCTTATCGTCAAGCATACCACTTTTTGGTTTATGCGTATTTTTTCTGGCTTTATATGCATATTTTAAAAAGTTTAACTCAAATATCTTTTAATTTTTCTAGAAAAAAACCTATTCTTAGAATAATTATATATTTTATTCAATACATTAATAATTTTCAACACGCAATTGTTTTCTTTTATACGCTAATGATTGGACCTAAAATAATTCAATTGCTTGACAAATATGCTGTTTTTTACAATCAAATTTTAAACAAACAAAAATCTGTTTTGCTGGTAGCCATTTGCCTAACTTTTGACTTTGTCATTTTTGTTTTTTATCGTTTTAAAGACATGCAACTTTTCTATTTGCATTTTAAAAAAATTAGCATTTTTATCAAACTTTTTTTCATTAACGAGTTTATTTGCCATTGCCTAGCCACTGCCTACGTTCGGCTGCTGTTGTACGGAAAATGGGCTACTTTAAATTTTTTGAAAAATCAAATTAACAACAATAACCCGTTAAGTCAAACTGAGTTACAAAACTTAGTTATACTGAACAGCCAGCTAAACCGACTTTTTTCTTTACCAATGTTTTTGTACCTTTTTACTATTTCTTTAATTTCTTTTTCATTGTTTCTTTTTAACAACAATTTTCATCACACTATGCGTCAGTTGTTGAACCTTTTTCCTCATGTACTAAACATCATTTTAATTGATATTTTTTCAAAAAAAATTTTATATTTTTTAAAAATTCTTGCAAGTAAAATAATCAATTTAAATTTAAGTCGAACAAAAACAAAATTTTCAATTGTGACTACAAAAACGTTTATCAAACAGCAAATTTTTTGGCAGTACGTTGTGATAATGTACCAAGAAGTTTTTCAATGTTCAGTGTTTAGTTTGTTTACACTTAATTTGCAATTTTTTTTGCAATTATTTTTGATTATGGTTAATTACGCGTTAGTAATTATTCAAACTACAACTGTTGATTAGCCAAATAAACAGTTTTTCAGTTTTTTATTAAACATCAAAAATATTTTTTGTAATATTTAAATAGGTTTTATCTTACAAACAATATTAAAAATTGCAAAAAAGAAAATTTATAAACAAAAATATTGTGTTTTTTTTGCGTACAAAAAAACTTACGACGCCATTCTACTTAAGGGGGGACAACGTCGACTAAGGCGAGAGTGAGTCGCATTTTCTATTTTATTTGCTCTTGTATTATTCTTATAGAAATTGTCATTTTTTTGTTTAATTCTTGCTCTCAGCTTGTGAAGCAGCTAAAATTGCAGTTTTTGCTTTAAAATAAAGTTAAAGAGCTAGGCAAGGGCCGTATGTGGGTTTTAAGGAAAATTTGATGTACTTTTATTTTTACAAACGATTGAAGTTGCCAAAACATTAAATTTTGCATTTTTCTAAGTTCATTTGTTTGTAAAAATAAAAGTATGCCGAATTTTCCTTAAAACCCACATACGGTTTTTGCCTAGCTCTTTAACTTTATTTTAAAGCAAAAACTGCAATTTTAACT
>NW_016195792.1:2541-2990 GCF_001687245.7 Rhagoletis zephyria | reverse complement strand
GCGAAGACGCTTGAGGCCCTACTACCCCCATACTTCACTTGCCACCTGAGCCCAGCGAAGCACCAGCACGGATTCCGTAAATTGCACAGCACAACAACAGCACCTAACGCCATAAACACCCAAATAACTCGTGGCCTAAATGGAAACCGACCCTGTGAGAGAACGGTCCTAGTGGCGCTGGACTTGTCAAAGGCGTTTGAAACCGTCTGCCATTCCACGCTACTAGAAGACATCGAGGCCTCCTCACTCCCACAGGGACTGAAGCGATGGTCGGCGAATTATATGAGTGGTCGACAGTCGTCAGTAATCTTCCGAGATCAAACCTCGAAACCAAGGGGTTCCATAAGGTGGTGTTCTCTCCCCCTTACTATTTAACTTCTACTGCGTCCGGGAATGGAACTGATGACCTCTGCTCAAAAGTGAACGACTATCTCTCCAGCCTTTCTCGC
>NW_016195792.1:177-2360 GCF_001687245.7 Rhagoletis zephyria | reverse complement strand
AAAGTACAGACCCGCAACAAGGTCCTCAAGTCGCTCGCCGGCAGCACTTGGGGCAAAGTCAAAGAAACGTTGCTTTCAACATACAAGGCAATTGGCCGGCCGGTTCTAAACTATGCTGCGCCAGTTTGGACGCCGGGGACTAGTTGGACGCAGTGGACGAAGCTACAGACTTGTCAGAACGCCGCACTCCGGACAGCGACTGGGTGCCTTCTGATGACGCCTGAGCACCACCTGCACAGCGAGGCCCAAGTGCTCCCCGTCAGGGAACACAACAAAATGCTATGTAAGCAATTTCTGGTGGGGTGTCACAGAAGTGAACACCCTAACAGACCGTTGCTTCAGGAGGAGTCTCCGCCCAGGCACGTCAGGGGGCACCTATTCGTGTACAAGGACGCAGTCCAACAGTACATAGACCAACCATTGGACCCGACGACGTACAGACGAGCCATCAACGACATTCATAGATAGTCAGTTACCACCTATCTCGACTCCGGACCTATGAATGCCGTAATAGGAGCCCAATCACCACCTGTACAAGAGACGGAGCTTCAAGAATCCCCCCACGACACCAACCACCTCTTTACATGCCAGCTCAAACCGACTCAGCTAACACCCCTCTCCCTCTGGTCCGAAACCATTGAAACAGCACGTTTCCTGGGCCTTCCGTTAGTTGAGCTTGACGAAAATGATTGAACGTAGACCCGAAAAAGGCGGGGCATAGTAGTGCTGCTACTACAACAACAACAACGAATATTTTTGTATGCAGTATGGTGGCCCGGAAACTTTCCTCCCTCAACCCTATCGAGGACGTCTGGCTAACCCTAAAATACCTCGTGTACCTCCGTAGTCAAATATTCCAGTTTTGAAAGAAAACATCATTGAGTTGTGGCAAAATGAAATCTTAAGCACAAAAATTTGTATTGAAAGTATGCCTTATGCTAAAAAAATAAACTGTGATCCAAAAATTTTAAACTACGTATATGCTATTTTAACACGGGCTCATGGAAGCTATGTCCGTAAAAGTTATGTCGGTTACCCCTCAGTTAATACACGTCGAGACAGTACGTACGTTTCCTGGGCCTGTCGTTAGTTGAGCTGGATGACAACGATTGGTAGAGTAGCCGATTTATGCAGGGATTATTAATGCTGCTACAACAACAGACCGAAGTGAGCAATATTGTTTGATAAAGAAGCGCTAACTTCCCACTACAAATGCTTTTAAATCATATGAACTTAAAATTTAGTAAGCGGCATTTTTTTTTTTAATATTTTTCAATGTGACACCTTTATAAAAATATCAAATTTTGTTGCTTTAATTATTTGAACCGATTCCCACATCAAAATCGAAAGTTAAAATTCGAGGAAAAATAGGTACCGTAGATTTCGCACAAACGAGCTTAAATGTAATCAAAACAAAAGTGCATCTCTATCCTAAATAGGAAATAAATGTTTTACTATGCAAACTTTATTCTGCATATATCGCTTCGTGATTGGAATGTGGTGGGATTTGTTTGCAACCTTACCTTGAAATTTGGTCACTGATAAATCCATTTAACCTCCTAAAGCAAAAATCGTATCACTACATCTTTTCACAAGCAAATAAACTAAACCCGTTTTCAGCCGAGATTATTGATACTAACTGATACATGCTATGTATGTATTTGTGTTTAAGCGCAATCGCAATCACAAATCGCAAAAGAGAAAAGGGAACTAAAAATGCCAGATGATGGATCAAAAGTCCAAATCTTTGAATGGTATACCACCTTAATGTAAGCACATATGAATGCCTGTACATACATACATATGTGGTTATATACATATGCAAATATGTACGTATATATATTTATGCATGAAATTAAAACGATTACGAGCGCGTAATTGGAAACGTATGCCTTTAATTGCAAATAAAAAATATTTTTAACAGATTTTTATCACATATACATTTTATATAGGTGTTTTCCTCTGTACTTTGAACAAAGCTAAAAGCACTTAGTATGTATACTAACAAGGTAATTCCGGCTAAGATAGTAGTCTTTCGTAAGCCAAATGAAAGACAGATGGCAAGATGATTCGCATGATAAAAATATATAGCACAACAGTCTTAGAAAAAATGCTCTCTCTTTCCCCACTCGTGATCCGAGTTCGTGTCCTCGGGCGTTGGCATTTTTTCTTCTTTTTTCTAA
>NW_016195792.1:0-149 GCF_001687245.7 Rhagoletis zephyria | reverse complement strand
TAGCACAACAGTCTTAGAAAAAATGCTCTCTCTTTCCCCACTCGTGATCCGAGTTCGTGTCCTCGGGCGTTGGCATTTTTTCTTCTTTTTTCTAAGTTACATTTTTTTCTTTTAATTTTTAGATTTCATTGTTTTAAAAAAGAAACGAT
>NW_016195791.1:0-2990 GCF_001687245.7 Rhagoletis zephyria | reverse complement strand
ATGCGTGGAAAGTAAAATATATGTATGTACATTGTACATATGGATACAGTTTTCCCGCGTAAGCATAAATATGTACATATATAACTACTCGTTATATGTAGCTGCTTTTAAGTTTGGAAAATTGAGGGTTGAATATACATATTTTTGTGAGCATGAATATCTATTTAAGTGCTTATGCTAGCTACTACTTATCAGTGTGTCATTAAATTTTGTTGTCATTATCATTTAAGTTGTCATCAAAATAGCAGCAATAATACTGCGTTTATGGGAATAAGCGATGCAATGAAATGTTAGAATGTTAATATGTTTGTCTGTACATCTGTGTACCAATGAGTATTTATGCACGCACACACATTCATGTCTACAGGGCTTGTTGATTTTTGAAAATTCCCATGAAAATCACAAAATATTTACTCGTACTGGCGAGAGATTTATTTTTCAACTGCGCCAGTACTAACGCATTGTCCCTAATTATTTTTTGTGCCCCAAAACATGTGAAAATCACAGACACACACATACTTACCCTTGTAGTGATGTTGAGTGCATGCTGTTGCATAGTGTTTTTCGTAAGAGCTGGGTAGTTTTAGAAACTTAAGCATATAATCCTCTTATCTTGGAAGTTCTCAACTAATCGGCATTCTAAGAGCTGTCTAATTTTTTCCAAATGTCATTTTCAGTAATGATAACTCTCAATAATAATTAATGATTATTCTTGAAAAAAAAAAACATACAAGCGTCGATTTGGAGTCTGTAAAAATTGTCGTGCCATTGTTTCCAAGATAACATTAGAGTAGCCTTTCATTCTAGAATAAAACTTTCTAAGACTTATTAAAAAAAAAATTACTTTTGTTATATTGAGCAAGAAATCTTTAATTTTTGAGAGTTCTAGAGTTCAAACAAAATTTATATAAATATTTTACTTTGTTTGTCTGATTTGCTCTTTATATTATCTTATACCTGCTCTTATATCCATTTATCAAAGAAAATTCCTCTAGGTCAGAAGTAACTCTGATTACGAATACCTAGTATTCTCCTCCCACTACATCAAAATAAAGCAACCAGCATATGTAAATACATACATAGTACGTAAATATGTTGATTGCACTCTGATTATGGTCCAATACAGCCTGCAGACCAAGACGAAGGCGCTGGGCTGTTCCGTTTTCTCTCCTGTAAAATTTGAAAAACTGGACTTAGTGAACTTTCACTCTAAGATAGTGAAATAAAAACTAATAAGGTGCAGAAAATTTTACAAAAATCAAGCTTGAAGCTGAAAATAAGCCTTGAAGTAAAAGAAAGGTCAGATTCGAATTGATTTCAGGGCTTAAATGAGTAACATACGGAGATTTGAATAGCCGCAAAAGGGTTAATTTTTTTTTTTTGTGTTAAAATATGTGTATTTTATAACATATTTGTAGGTATAATGTCTTTACATATATATGAACGTTTGACTGTTTCAAAAAAATCGACTTACTTTTTAACATTTACTTTTTAAAAGCAACATATACATATATATGTATGTATAGGCAACCTTTTGCAAGTTTCATGCTTTCCCGTGAAAAGTTTACTTCATATCTCAAGTGTATTCTGGACGTCCGTTAAAAGGTTTCCATTTGCGTGTCTGATGATTATTCTTTTAGGAACATTTTTTAGCGTAAATTTACATCTTCCGTTAAGAGTCAAACAAACACATTTTACTGCCACCTGAATGCATATTTTAACAAATATTCATTTTTAATGCTGCCACATATTGTAAAGTTTTATTAACATTATTTTTATTAAACTCTTATTTAGCATCCCTAAATAATAATGCTCATAATGATGTCAATTGGTGCCCGGAGTTAGCAAATACTGTTGGTGGTATTGTAGCGCATCGATTTTGTTGTTTAATAACCGGCTTTCGCTGATGACATGCAGCTCGGTTATTAGTGCCAGACCAATAACGGAGCTCATTTAATGTAAAACGTGTGGAAGTTGCAACAAGCTAACATACATAAATACATACGTACTAAAATATTTATACGTACATAAGTATGTGTAAGTGTATACAATATACATATGTATGTATGCATATGTGGGTGTGTGAAACTACAACCCAATTTGCCATAGAGCGAGTAGAGCAGACTTTACTTCGCAATTTCATACTCTATCCAAAGTAGCACTTGTTGGAAAGAGTGATTCTCCGTTGGATTTCGTGGCTGGCATTATTTTAGGCGTTAATGCTGGTTCTTAAATAAAAGAAGTTTTCTACTTTTTCAAACGTATAACCATCAAGCGGGATGTGGATGCCGACACGGTTATGCTCTGACTGTTTGTCTGATGACAGGAGACTCTTCGTTTTGTCCCTGTTCACCACCAGACCCATTCAATCGGATCTTGTAACTTATGCTTACTAGGCTGATCCCGTGGTAGTTGGAGCATACTTAAATTCCAGTCATCGGGCATGTGTTCATTTGACCATATCTACTCCTCGCCGGCGTACTTAAATAGCTCGTCTGATAAACCGCCAGCTCCAGCAGCGTTGTTGTCATATTCAGGCGTTGGGTCGTCAATTCCATCGCCATCGACTGGGTACTCGGGATCGTCTTCTTCACTAGTTCCTGTGTAGCTCGTACTAAATAGGGTGGGAAAGTGTTCCCTCCATAATTCATGTAAGTTCTGGGCATCGGTCACTAGGTCGCCAAAGTTGTTCTCACAGGAGTTCGCTCTATGTAGTCTTGAAGCCTTTCGTAAGTCGCCTAACTCTCTGATGAAATTTGCGGGCGTTTTTGCTTTCGACCAGCATTTCAAGCTCTTCGCTTTCGCGTATTTCGATCTCTCTCTTTTTTACTGTGGCAAATACGTCCCGCTTGCTTCTTCGGCTCCCTGTAGGTGGCAGGGCTGGTTGCAGATGTAGTACAGCTCGCAAGTGCCTACGTGTTTCTTACCTTGCCCCGTCAAATGCATTTCTTGGATGGCGGCGCTGTCAGCTTTTGCTCTTACGAGGACAT
>NW_016195790.1:0-2990 GCF_001687245.7 Rhagoletis zephyria | reverse complement strand
AAAAGATTGATGGCATGCATAATAACATTGCGTTCTCGATCATTTTCCAATTGTCCAAAATTAAGAAGTAAGTTTCTGATTACACCAGTCAAATGTCGGCTTTGAATTTCATTCTCATTGGGACTTTTATCTGCATTGGTTGTAATATTAAACATTACTTTTAACATTTCACATAATAAATCCAAATGCTGATCAGTAATCTCTTTTTCTGCCAACTTTTCATCAAGCCACTCAGTCATATAAGCAACTCCATTTAAATCAAGTTGCACCCGTGTACGGGTAGCTGGTTCCATTGCCGTTATTAAAAACAATAATTTCATATCAAAAAACTCTACAGAAGACGGATGTTGTACTGATGAAGCGACACGTTTAAGAATAGCGTCTGTGATATTTGATTTAACACACTGACGACGGCGATCTGCACATTGGAATACTAAATTGCACAAACATTTAAGGGACTCAACGACGATTTGCGTTGTGTTATCACTCCAATGCAAAGTAACATCTTGAACTACTGCTCCATCAACATCTAAGTCACCTTCTTTGCGAGCAACTGAATCTGATTCTTCAACGGCTTCAGGATGTTCCAGATGAGCCAATTTAAGGAGGCACAACACATCTTCCTCTAAATCTTCTGCCTGCAGACTACACTTGTCACGCGTTAAGATACGAACGCTATTCAGAGTTAGAGAGTGTAGACCTACTAAATTATCATCTTTAAGAATATCAAACAGTGTGCGCCACATAGCGTGCCAGCACCCATCTACATGGAACATTGAAAAATCAAAAAGGCCGTCATTCTGAAAAGTATGAATGGTTTAAATTGTTTGTTGATACATACGTAAACATGTACATATGCATGTACACAATTTTCTTACGTACTTTCGAGTTAAATTCAGTTAAGATAGATTTGATTTCATCTGGATTTTTGCCACGCAATTGCTCTAATTTCTGCTCCTCCATTTTTTAGTTATAATCGCCGATATCCTTACCAAATTGGATTAGAATTTTCACGAATATATTCACATCGACTGACGTTTTACATGGTGGAATAATAACAACGTATTGTCAGTAGCGACATGTTTGTTGTAATTTTGACAATATCGGCATGCTTCTTTCAGTGCTGCCGATCATAATTTTTATCTACAATTTTTTAATAACTTGTTTTATCGCGTTATTTTAATAACTTGGTGTTTTTAGAACGAAATTAACACTGGAAATTTCTGGATTTGTATAAATTTTTTACTACAAATGTAAAAAAAAAATAAAATATATCGTGGTTATCAATGGAAAACCGTACACGAAAATCGTATGGAAAGGCGATTACGTTTATTTGAATTAAATTTTGCTGCATTGTCATAATATTGAGCCAAATGGGCTACTGATACACTATAATAGAGTGGTTGCATGTTAAAATTAAGAATTCATTTATATTTGCGATATTTATGTGTTTTAATCTATAAAAAAAATCATTATAGCCTTAAGAGATTAGCCATACAAAATCCATAATTATAAAATAATCTCAGATTAAACCGATAACTTTTCGGTGTCCAACCTAGTTTTATCGATTATTTTTGCGAGAAGCGGGGAATTGTCAAAAGTGAAAGTAAACAAAAATGGACGCTAGCAAGTAAAAGAGGGTTTCAAAGGTATTTTAGATAAAATATTAAGTTAAAATGTATTGTCGTTTAAAGTTCAAAACCGCGTATAAACAAAGTGAAAAACCACGTATGTGAATTATGTAAATTACTTTCTAGAGTAAAAACACTCGTATTTCAAATTGGTTCTCTCTTTATAAAGCAATCGGAATTCTGGACAGTATATTTCAGGACGAATGGATAAGGATTGAGCCAAGAGCTTGTGTGCTACGCGGTTTTGCAGAATTACGATACGCGGAAAAGGTAATTTTCTGGCTGACGTTCGTAATTTCGGCGCCATGTTATTTTCTTTGGAAAGTAAAGAATATGAAGAAGCATAAAGAAAAAATGCAAGCAATTTTGCAGCGCATGTTTGTGGTAACCAATTTATTATTTTGTACGTGTTGTTGCAACCAATCACCGCGCACTTCATTTTAATTACATTTGCACAAAAAATTTACTGAAAGTGCTTAAAAATCACTGAAGTAAACCACCGACAAAATACACATAAAGAAAGAAGCAAAACAGAAATAGCAAACTTCAAAATTACGAACGTCACACACTTTTTTCTCAATTGCTGCTTCTCAACCGGTCAGANCTGAAAGTGCTTAAAAATCACTGAAGTAAACCACCGACAAAATACACATAAAGAAAGAAGCAAAACAGAAATAGCAAACTTCAAAATTACGAACGTCACACACTTTTTTCTCAATTGCTGCTTCTCAACCGGTCAGATCTGTTCTAATTGGTTCATGGTTCGCTCTCTCATTCAAAATTGGAAATTTTCCATACTAATTACGAACAAAGGGTGCCGTCTCTAATTTTTATCGGAAATTTATCGAAACTAACTCACAAATCAAAACTTGCATTTTTTTCTGAGTACGAAAAGTAAGGTTTATAAATGAGTATATCTCTAATTTAATACAGAAACTTGAAAATTTTTAGGAAGAACCTAAATTTTGCATACAATTTTTCAGCGAAGAAAACAAAAACAAAACACAGAGACAGAGAACTGTAAAATCGAATTAAGAATGTGCTCGTGGGAATTGGGTAATTCGCGATCGTTATTGGGGGAGCGAACAAAGTAATTCAGGATGCCGGAAAATGGTATTAGGGAAGACCCATTATACTATGTTCGGACCGACATCGAAAACATGTTTTCGTTGCTAAAATTGGTTTTCGACCTAAAACTTCTGTTTTCGTTCATGTAAAATTTGTCAAACGAAAACCATATTTTCTCTTCTTTAAGATGCCAATTCGGGGTTATTGTTAATTGGATGGCCAAATTAAAATTTGGACAAACTAAAAAGGTTGCTAATGATAAGAAAATTAAAGACAAAGATTTTGATTTTG
>NW_016195789.1:0-2990 GCF_001687245.7 Rhagoletis zephyria | reverse complement strand
ATAGTGGTTCTTGGGAGTCTTATCGTCCGATAACTCCCCTTCCACCAGTAGTGAAGACACTTGGCGCCTTACTTCTCCGTACTTCACTTGTAATCTGACCCGCGATACGTATCTTAGCTGCATCAATTAACGTCATAAACACTCAGGTAACGCAATCCAAAAATGGGATTTCGGTATTTCAGTACACTGTGGCACAAGAGTATACAGCATATGGCACATTCAGTCGGGCGCTATGAGCAAAAATTCCATACAAGACGGCCTTAGCTCTGTCGCAGATAAGCTTTGACTTCTGTACCAATCTGAACTCCAAATTTTCCATAGTTGATGTAGTCAGGTCTTAGTAGTGACGCTGCAACATCAATACAATTTGTGTTTCCTTTTTAGATGAAAATTCTACAAAAACGGCAACCAGGAAAGTCCTGGAAAATCTCTTAAAAAAGCAAAGAGTCCTAAAAATTTCAGAAAAAATTAGCGATTGGCAAAACAAAATAAAATCAAAAACATTTAAAAATGTATTGAAAACTGCATTTCTTTTTTGCATCCTATATTTACACACAATGTACATATGNAATAAAATCAAAAACATTTAAAAATGTATTGAAAACTGCATTTCTTTTTTACATCCTATTTTTACACACAATGTACATATATATTTACATATCGAGCCCTAACCGCCAAAATAACGTAAGCGACATTTTTTTCAAAATTTTCTTTTTGATGCAGAAATATTCCTAGATCATCAGGATGCATATCTGCCTCAAAAAGAAAAATTTGAAAAAAATGTCTCTTACGTTATTTTGGCGGTTAGGGCTCGATATATATATTTTTCACCTAATTTAAACGGTTTTCCATTTCAAAAGTTGTTTCAAAATGAGCTCTCAGCGGCCCCTAGGTATATTAAAATACCATTATCTCCAATCATATACAAGAGGGGACGCCATTTAACTTAGAGGGGCCCAATTAAATATAGTAAAGAGTCTGAAATCCTAGAACTGTGTTATTTTTTTTGCTAAAAAAAGATATTTATCAAACCCTGCCTTTTATTTCTGCCGTAAGTACGGCATGTATATATTATATGTAGTCTCTGATATATTTAATAAAAAACAAATCTTTTATTTTCCATACATTAGGCGAGTCAATGTTATTAGTTTTTGATAATTTAAATATGGTTTATCAACCTGTTCTCCCTCATTCGCCGTTTTGTTTTTCAATTATTATTTTGATTTTTAATCCAAATTTGGTTTTAAAACGCTTCAAGCACCTTGATCTTTTCGCTTATTTATACAATTACCCAAAACTTTGCTCATTTGCATGCTAATGACTGTAGAGCACGCAGTTTGTGCGCTTGGCTACAACGCCTAAATATATGCAAGTCAGTTTAGGAACAAGTGTGCAAACACACGTCTTCTTTAGGTGTTAATTTGTGAAATATTCTAGATAGACAGATTAGAAGTGGCTTTAGAAAGTATTTTTTTATCAAAGGCATAAGCAGGTTGGAAAAATTTATAATTAAATATGTATGTATGAATAAATTAAAAAAAAAAATCAGCCTATCTCTAGAGCAAGTAAAAATGAAAAAAAAGTGCTGGAACACATATTCGAATTATCCTTAGCATGGCGCAAGCTTAGCGCTTGGGTCATTACACGCATTTAGTGCAAGCTGAGTGAATATAAGCCGCTTATAGTTGCCACAAGCAACAAAAACAAGAAAACTTTCNGATCTTTTCGCTTATTTATACAATTACCCAAAACTTTGCTCATTTGCATGTTAATGACTGTAGAGCACGCAGTTTGTGCGCTTGGCTACAACGCCTAAATATATGCAAGTCACTTTAGGAACAAGTGTGCAAACACACGTCTTCTTTAGGTGTTAATTTGTGAAATATTCTAGATAAACAGATTAGAAGTGGCTTTGCAAAGTATTCTTTATCAAAGGCATAAGCAGGTTGGAAAAATTTATAATTAAGTATGTATGTATGAATAAATTAAAAAAAAAAATCAGCCTATCTCTAGAGCAAGTAAAAATGAAAAAAAAAGTGCTGGAACACATATTCGAATTATCCTTAGCATGGCGCAAGCTTAGCGCTTAGATCATTACACGCATTTAGTGTAAGCTGAGTGAATATAAGCCGCTTATAGTTGCCACAAGCAACAAAAACAAGAAAACTTTCAAATAACAATAAATGCTGCAAAATGAAAAGGCGCCGCAGAAAAACGTGTACAAAAAGCTACATATTTACATATGTAACGACGAGATGTATGTATATTTAAGTAAACTCCCATAAAAACTGCAGNAAAACAAGAAAACTTTCAATTAACAATAAATGCTGCAAAATGAAAAGGCGCCGCAGAAAAAAAAAAACACAAAAGGCTACATATTTACATATGTAAAGATGAGATGTATGTATATTTAAGTAAACTCCCATAAAGACCGCAACAGCCTAGCCACCATCTCAGTGCCACCACGGCGCCAGTCGAGTCACTAGGGTAATGGCCAACGACAATCTGTTGATTGCAAACTTTCCGCGGGATTTGAAATGAAAACGAGCGGATGACGTCGCTTCGTTGGCACATTACTATTTAGCTGAGCATAGTTACTCTAATAGGATTTTGATGGTTGCCTCAACTACGTGACAGCCATTAGCGATTGCGGCAAGTTGTCGCATTTAGCTTTGGTAGTTGCTGCATTCATCTGGTTTCAAGATACAAGTCACGAGGTCGGCCAAAATAATACAAAAAGAAAGTTTATTCTTNCTCAACTACGTGACAGCCATTAGCGATTGCGGCAAGTTGTCGCATTTAGCTTTGGTAGTTGCTGCATTCATCTGGTTTGAAGAGACAAGTCACGAGGTCGGCCAAAATAATACAAAAAGAAAGTTTATTGTTTAAATAATTAATTTGCAATTAAGTAAAAATAAGTTCAGATTTTATTTTTTTGTGGTAAGAAGATTTCCTTGCTTCTTCACTGGAAGTGGTTTTTACGTGGCGGG
>NW_016195788.1:2705-2991 GCF_001687245.7 Rhagoletis zephyria | reverse complement strand
GAAATTTTGCAAGCAGGTAGCTTATGACCTACAGTGGAAAATAGGCTAAATTTTTGGAATAGTTGCCACCTGTTAATAAAGTTTTAATTAAATTAATACGCGGAAACGACTGAACAGATTTGCATGACATTTCGCACAGAGATAGCTTATGACCTATGTTGGAAAATAGGCTACTATTTTAAGAGTTATCACGTATTAGGAAAGTTTAATTAAATTAATACGCGTAAATGACTGAACTGATTTGCATGAAAGTTTGCACACAGATAGCTTATGACCTAGACTGGAA
>NW_016195788.1:2472-2635 GCF_001687245.7 Rhagoletis zephyria | reverse complement strand
GGATTTCGGAAGGATGGTCTTAGACTGAAAGTAAGTCCGATAACTCAAGGCCCCTCCCCCACAAATTGGAATTTTCATATTACATACATCGCTCTGGAAGTATTTGTGGGGGAGGACTGAAACTTGGTATAGTGATATGTATGTGAAATCAATGATGGCATTA
>NW_016195788.1:1800-2316 GCF_001687245.7 Rhagoletis zephyria | reverse complement strand
TTTTTAATCATTAACTCTTAATTTGATCAAGTAGGTTTGGTTATTAATTGAGTTATGCTGGAATTTCCCTGCGCACACAAGGAAAGTTAATCCGGTAAGGCTAAGTCGGGTTTCCTCATCCATCTAAGCAATTTGGTGTGCATTTTCATTATAATATATATCAACAAACGTTTTACATACTAGGTTTGTAAAAGTTCCCAGTTTATGTATTACTAATAACAATAATTATAATTTTTTTATATTATGTGCTTTTTATAAGCGTAAAACACAAAATAATTACTATAACTGGTGTTTGGTTTCAAACTCGGACAAACTAGACAAATTAATCAGATTTGATTTTTAATAGGATTAACGATTAATGTTTTAAATAAATTAAACGTAATCGCAGCCAGCGATTAACGACTCAAAAAATGTTATCATTAATCGTACAGTTGATTACGACTAACTAATTTTATTCGTCAAACGCGATTAACATTTTAATCGTTAATTTTTGATCGTTAATCAGATTAACAGTTT
>NW_016195788.1:0-1365 GCF_001687245.7 Rhagoletis zephyria | reverse complement strand
TGTAAAATCAATTCTAAATTCATGGAAGAAGATTAGGGTTATAAGAAAAAGGGGCGTGGCACTTCCAGTACAAATTTACTTTTTCTTGCCACATATCCCTTGGAAGTGTTTGTGGAAGAATACTGGAACTTGGTATGGTTGTGTATACAAAATGTATCAATTGCTCATGGAAAAAATGTGATTTATTAAAAAAGGAGGCATGTCGCCTCCCATACATACTAAAAACTTCTTAATGCATATCTCTGGAAGGATTGAAAATCTCTCGAAGTATTTTAAATTTGTTATGGAGATTTATTTTACAAGTGCCGTACTGACAGAAAAAATTCCATTTAATGGAAAAGGGAGAGCCGGGTTCGGCCTTATAATCTAAAGCTCTTTTGAGGCATTTGCTACAGTAATGAGAAGTGGTAGTTTATCAAGGCCAGGTTACTAAATTTGAGTTGGAAATATTAGAACCCGCCGTGGCACCTCCAAAAAGGTTACACGTTCACGCGTCGTATACCTGGAACCATTTTAAGGTAAACTTGGACCTTAAACCTTAACTCGCTTAAAAAATAACGAGCTATAACGAAATGGACACAGAAATAAAATCTAACATCATTAAATTATTTATAATCTATATTAATAAAAATGTTGTGTTCGTATGTCACGGTCGTCAAAACTCGAGAACGGCTGAACCGATTTGAATAATTTTTTTTTGTATTGTTTGGTATAATACCAGAACCAATGATATCGCAAAAAATTGGAGGGTTGCCACCTATTTGAAAATATTTAACTCAATTATATTGATAAAATAAATAAATTATTACAACATGGGTATCAATGTAAGGAGGTTTAGGAAAGAAAACTGCCGGAAATATTTTTGACGAGGGTTGCCACCTATTTGAAAATTTTAACTCAGTCAAATTGATAAAATAAATGAAATATTGCCATGTGGGTGTCGAACTAAAGAGTTTTAAGAAGGCTTGCAGCCGCAAATATGTTTGAAGAGGGTTGCCACCTGTTTGAAAATTTAACTAAAGTACATCGATAAAATTAATGAAATATTACAATATTGGTATCAAATTAAAGAGGTTTAAGAAAGATAACTGTTGGATATATTTTTGAGAAGGGTTGCCCCCAATTCTAAAATTNTGATAAAATAAATAAATTATTACAACATGGGTATCAATGTAAGGAGGTTTAGGAAAGAAAACTGCCGGAAATATTTTTGACGAGGGTTGCCACCTATTTGAAAATTTTAACTCAGTCAAATTGATAAAATAAATGAAATATTGCCATGTGGGTGTCGAACTAAAGAGTTTTAAGAAGGCTTGCAGCCGCAAATATGTTTGAAGAGGGTTGCCACCTGTTTGAAAATTTAAC
>NW_016195787.1:0-2991 GCF_001687245.7 Rhagoletis zephyria | reverse complement strand
TATCGTAATTCTGCAAAACCTGACTTTTGCGCCAAAAAATATACTAGAATATCGATAGCTAGGTATAAGAAGAAGAGATAAAAGAGAGATTCGTTTCGAACTAAGACAAGTTTTACTCTTACCAATAAAATCAAGGCAACGTCATATATGAGTTTTTGCATTTTCTTGATACGCGGTTTTGCACTCTAAACGACGACAAGCTCCTATAACCATACATTTTTACATTCGAATTTCACAATAGTACCTGCCTTCTGAAGTAACAATACCCATTATTTCTTGTTTCTTCTTCAACTGGCTGCTAGAGAAGGACTTGGCAGAAGAAAAATGAATAGCATGCTTTATTGGATTCGGCTAACAAAGTGATTCTCAAAGTGGTTGAGGTTGATCCCCAGGGGTCCACGGAAGACTCGGCAGGGGTCGATGCCGTGAAACAACTATGGGGGTCCACGAGTTGTAAGTGGGGGTCCACGAAAGTTTATCTAGTTTCGATAGTAAAGACCAAAAATGGTTGCTTGATAGCCTATTTATTTAGCTTTAATTTTTTTTTAATGGTGTAGGTATAGCCGTCTTGACGCACTTTGTGTCATCATACGTGGGGAAGCCTTAAATGCCGCCTGCAGAGTAAAAAGAAACGGCTGTTGGTATAACACTGACTGAGGCGGCAGATATTTGAGGCGTCCAAGGATCTCTTCTATGAGCGCTTGGAACGTACATATGAGCGCTGCTCCCGACTCGATTTCGATTNTGAGGCGTCCAAGGATCTCTTCTATGAGCGCTTGGAACGTACATATGAGCGCTGCTCCCGACTCGATTTCGATTTGGGATCTTTGGCGCCACTGTCGGAAAATTCAGCCTCCACGACGAAACGTCCGATAACGGACTGAGGCTGATCGACTTCGCCGGGGTCCGAAACATGGTAATATGTAGTACTAGGTTCCAGCATAAGAACATCCACCAAGCTATATTGCTGTCTCCAGCTAAAAAACAAGAAAACAAATCGACCATGTTGTGATAGATGGAAGGTACGCTTCCAGTGTTTTAGACGTATGTACACTACGAAGTCCAAACACCGACTCGGACCACTATCTTTTTGCAGCCCAGATACGCACCCGCCTCTGTGTAGCAAAAAATATGCGCCCAAATATGCAAGGAAAGCTTAACGTCGAAAAGCTGCAATCACAATAGACGGCAAATACATTCCCTACTCGACTTTCACACCTGCTCTCAGAGAGCATTCTTCAACAATCCGACGTATGCGCGATGTCTGCATTTGGTATCCCCGCGAAACTAATACGGCTGAGTATGAAATGACGTTGAGCAATACCACCAGCCCGGTCAGAATAGGGAACGACCTCCCCGAGACGTTTGATATCAAACGACGCTTCAGACAAGGTGACTTCCTCTCATGTGATTTCTTTAATCTGATGTTGGAGAAGATTATAAGAGCCGCAGAACTGAACCGCTCAGGAACAATCTGCTACAAGAGCGTGAAATTGCTGGCTTATGCCAATTACATCGATACTATCGATGTTCTGCCTTCCATGGATTGGATAGAGAAGCAAAGCGAATGGGTCTGGTGGAGAACGAGGACAAAACGAGGTATCTCCTGTCATCACACAAACAGACAGAGCATACGCGTCTTGGCACCCACGTCACTGTTGACAATTACAAGTTAGAAAATGTAGATGAGTTCGTTTATTTGGGAACCAGCATTAACACCAATAATAATGTTAGCTTTAAAATCCAACGGAGAATCACTCTTGCCAACATGTGCTACTTTGGGGCAAGTAGGCAATTGAGTAGAGTCCTCTCTCGTCGTATAAAAATCACACTCTATAAGCCACTCATCATTACTGTGCTGCTGTATGGCACGGATGCATGGAAAATGAACGCATCTGATGAGGAGGCTCTTGGAGTTTTCGAGAGAAAGATTCTGCGAAAGATATACGTACCTTTACGCGTTGGTGATAACGAATATCGCAGACGATTAAACGATGAGCTGTATGAGCTTTACAACGATATAGACATAGTGCAGCGAATTAAAATTCAGCGGCTCCGCTGGCTTGGCCATGTCGTTCGAATGGACAGAAACGCTCCTGCTCTGAAAATATTCAACTGAGGAAGGCCTCCTTTGCATTGGAAAGACCAGGTGGAGAAGGACTTGTCTTCACTTGGCATTTCCAATTGGCGCCAGTTAGCACAGAAGATAAATGACTGGCGTGCTATTTTGGACTCGGCCAAAATCGCTTAGGCAGTTACAGCACCAATAAAGAAGAAGAAGAAGATATTTGAGCACTTGTGTATATTCAATGCTACAGGATAGTACGCCACCATTACCTTTGTTGAAGAGCTTGTAAGGAGAGAGAATTCCCTGAAACGCATTCGTTAATTACTGAACAAATCTCTGTACGAATAATTGTGTATATTGTAGGTAGGCATTCGTAATATTTATGTACGTATGGTTTTAAAATTTACGAAATCTAATATCTGTATTAGTACAATTTACTTAAGACTTTCATACATAGTACTAATGCAGAAAGATGTTTTTTAAATTCGTACAACATACGAATATTTTCGTACAATATACTTAATTACTGGTAGTTTAATATTTCATATTATTTTTATGTGCCGCGTTTCATTGCGAAATTACTGGTCGGCTGCTGTGAGACTTATCCTCCTAGGTCCTAACGTGCAGCCTACTGGACATATTCAAATGTCCGTAGGAATGTTTTGATAATAATTTTTGCGTTGACGACCATTTGTAAAGCTAGATGGACATGATGTTTGTATTAAAAACCAGAAAGTTTTGCTCTATTCTGGTAATACTGTAAAATAAAGCACAACAAGTGTAGTCAGCTGAGCGAAAAACAAGTTTTGTGAAATGGTTATGAAAATAAGTTTAAATCTTTAAAGCCGTGAAATGGAAAAACTCCAAAGTGTGTTTAGATATATTCTTCGAATTACAATAAATAAGGTATCACTAACTTTATT
>NW_016195784.1:0-2991 GCF_001687245.7 Rhagoletis zephyria | reverse complement strand
GAGCCAAACAAGAGTGGGATATTCACTTCCCGGCAAAAGTTTTCCGCACACAGTGCAAACCCGAATTGGGTTTATCGAGCAGTGCGATGAATTGCCAGCCAGCCAACGGGCGACTGAGCAACGAGAAAGAAGAGGGAGGGAGAACTCCGTTTTCCAGCTGTGAACATAATCAGCGAACGGCTTAATATGAGCACAAAGTAGTCGTGGACAGCAGTAGTAGAAGACATCGAAAAACGCCAAAAAAAGAAGAAGAGAAAACGGCAATCAATTACACTGCCATCATAGGAGCAAATAGAAAGCCATTTTGCCACTGTCACGAAGGAAAAGTGTGTACAGTGATATTATTAATACTCATTGCTCAGCACTACTACTACCAACAGACACTTCTGTAAGTGGCAATTCAGTGGCCATTAATTAATGCCCGTGCCAATGAGTTATGATGCACTGAGCACGAAAAAATATTATCGAAAATGGGCCAGAAAGCAGGCACAAAGAAAGCTGAAACCCGTACAATCGGAGGGGGAACAGGCGGAGGAGGAAACTGTGCACTTACTAACTGACCGGTGCAATGAGCTGTGCAATGAACAGCAGAGCTGGCCACTTTGCACATTTGATTTGCATAGATAGTGACATTGGAGGTGACAGAACAGAGCAGAGCTGCAACGTTGGCAGCAGCAGGGACAAAGTGCGATAGTGGCCCACAAAGTGAGAAAGTGAAAGTGAGCAAGAGAGAGAAAGTTAGTCGCTTTGAAAGTTGCCAATGAACTGACTAGACTGACTAACGTCGTCTGTCAACACTCGCCTGATGGTGCCCATTGACAGTCAAAACAGTCAGAACTGAGAGTGAGTGAGTGAGCCCAGGGAAAGAAGTTGCAATCAATGGCGGCGTCTGTCTGACTTGTCTGTGTGATGCTACTACCGTGTGCTAAGTACTGTGCGAGCAGGCCAATCAACACATCACCACAGCACAGTGCTTCAAATCGAGCAGGGGACAGCACAGCACGAGGAAACTAGACTGGACTGAACTGAACTGTTAGTTTCTGCACTCTTCTTTTTCTTCTTCATCATCATCATCATCAGTCGCAAACGGTTAAATTGAATGGTGGTGGTCGCCGCAGTCGCAGTATGATCATCACCATCGACTATCGGAAAGTGAAAGCAAATGAAGATAGACTCAAGAGAAGAAAGAAAAAGCCGCAATGGTGATGGTGATGATGATGGTGATTATGATGGTTGNTCATCAGTTGCAAACGGTTAAATTGAATGGTCGTCGCAGTATGATCATCACCATCGACTATCGGAAAGTGAATGAAGATAGACAAGAAAAGAAGAAAGGAAAAGCCGCAATGGTGATGATGATGGTGATTATGATGGTTGTGGTGGTAGTATTTGCCTTCTTTGACCTGTGTACGAATGTGTGCCTGCCATACAANCTGCCATACAATCACAATCATCGGCCCTGTGTCTGTATATCACCAACTAGCTGGCTAGCACACCACCACCACCACCACCAGGGAGTTTGATTAGCCAACAAAGTTGTTGGCATTGATAAACCGAGCACTGTTGTGCACTGTCACTCTTGTTATGCTTATTTGTTAGTTACAAGCACAAGCACACTGACGCAACAATCCGAAGTGCTCGATCCTGGTGAGCGCGTGTCTGGCTCTCTCTCTTTCTCTCTCTTTCTGTGTGTTCAAGTTTCCGTTTTAGTTTGGAGTGCCGCAGTGTTCACTGGCTGTACACTGACTGACTATTGGTCCTGTTTGTGGTGAACACTATTGAACACTGTTCAAGTTTGGGCAATAGACAAAATAAGAGCAGCAGCAGTGGTAGAGCTGATTGCCATTGGTGACAAGTAAGTGAATGAGGCAGTAGGAAAGAGACAGGCAGCACTTTGAATCACTTTTCGGTTAGATTGGTCTCGATACTGAGCGGGAAAGAGAGAAGGGGCCAGTCAGTGACAGTGATAGGAAGAGAAAGACGGCTGCCTGGCGCCTGGCAGCAGCAGCAGCAGCCACTTCAAGGTGGCAATAAAGTGGGACAACCAGTTCAGTCTGCAGTTGTTCACAATGGAAAGAACCAAGAGAACAAAACCGAGGAGAAAGAACAGTGACAAAGGAAGAGATGCAACGCCCGGAGATGTGCCCAACTGAAAGAGATGTGCGAAATTGCAGTGTCGCACATTGACAGTTGCGGGCACTTCTCTCTGGGCATCTTTTCCTCTCTTCCTCACTCGTTTAATGCGGCACCGAACTGAACTGACGACACCGACAGCTCAATGGATGGGCAGCTCACAGTTGGGTGCCATCAGTTGGTAGGCTGCAAACCACCGAGTGATGAAGGAAAGAGCGGGAAGAAGAAAGTGAGTGCCCGAACGAAAGTGATCCGCACGATTGCCCCATCGATGACAATTTGAATGTGCTGCTGTCTGCAATGAAAATCGGCGGTGACGGCGATGGGGACAGTACTGTTCAATTTGAGCAGTCTGTTGCCCAGCAGTGCACAGTTTTAGTGAGCCATCACCGCCGCCATCACCACTGACTCTATCCGGATTGAGAATTAATTAGAAGCTGAGGAGGAGGCCTTTTTTCTTAATTTAGTCGTCTTCACCACTTTCCACTATTTTTTCTATCTAATATAGCGGTGTGTGCGTGTTTCTGTGCCAGTAATAATAGTGGTGGTGGTGAAGATGATAGTGAAAGGCATGAACTGCCTGGTGGACAACAGCCATGGGGGCTCCCAGGCAGACAGAAGTAGAGGTGGCAGGCTGCTGCTGGACAAGCCTCTGCTGCTGATGATGTTGTCGCCGCTGATTTCCTGCCATTGGGCAATCAACACCAGGCAGGACACACTGGCTACAACTGCTGAAAGGAAACGTCAAACAGCGCTGAAAAACAGTGCGTATTTTCACTGACACACACAGTTCAAGCGCTGACTTTCTTCAGAGCTAATTAGAGCTCTTTGAGCAAGTAAAAGTCTCATTTGCTCAGC
>NW_016195783.1:0-2991 GCF_001687245.7 Rhagoletis zephyria | reverse complement strand
ATGAAAATTTCAGCGCATCACAAGTTTCACGTGGTCAACGGTAAAATACGACAACAGCATAGCAAGAACGGAAGAGCAAAAAACACCCAAAAATGGGTGCATTCTGAAGAAATTACGAGGCAACAAATTTTCTCAATTTACAAATGTGTTCGCGAATTTAAAAAAAATTCTCTACGCTTTCGCTTCCCCTTGCGAACACACAAAACTGTCCATTTGATTTTAACGCTCACATTAATTTGTTACATTTTGTTATTCATTTGTATTGTGCGAAAAAGGTTGTTGAAATTTGTTTTAAACGAATGCCGCAACAACCAAAACGTGAGTGACTTTTGCACCGGAACAAAGGTTCTCCGAAAAGTACCTTCAGAAAATCAGCAGGCAGCGAATTCTACATACGGACGTACATACATGCATACAAACATACATATTTGCATAAATATTCGAAGCGTTTTTTTCGGGTTGAGAATTTCAATTGTATTCGAAAATGTTGAAAACAAAACTTATTTAATTTTGAAAATTCCAAGAGTGTTTCAACAACGGTAAAAAAAATAAAAACCAAAGCCAAGTGATTTTGTTTAAGTAAAGAATATTTTTAAGGAACTTTCTAAAGAAAATAAGCTTAAGGCCCTCTCACATACACACGTATGTACATATATATAGCTTTCGCGTTGATTTACCGTCGCTTCGCTTGTTTCATTTAGGGCCAGTTGCTCAAAGCCTGGTTGACAGTAATCATCGGTTAACATCGTTATCGACGTGTTTGAGTCCATGCATATAACACGGTGTCGGTAACGTCGACAACCACGTTTATTCGGGGACTAGTGTCAACCATGATTTGAGCAACCGGCCCTAAGGGTGTCGGCCGATGATGAAGTGAAATAAAAGAAGATATTTGTGGGTTGCTATTTAGGCTGGGGTCTCTCAGATACAGAGATTATAGGAGCCAACGCCTCGACTGCTTCCTGTCAGAACATCAGAAAACCTTTAACAAATGCTAAGTCAAACCTTGAAAGGTAAAGGATTATCTTGGATCTCCTTGTAGATATTTCCGGAATGAAACTTCGACTTGTCTGTTTCATTTTGAAAATGCTGAGCTATTTTCCGCCCTATTCCCACACAACAACAAAACTCATATAAAAGCCTCAGCATCGGCCGATTAATCGGTCGGACTCTACGATTTTACCAAAAAAGAATTGCTGTTCCATAGAAAAAAAGTCCATCCATTAGGCTACGAACTCCTACACCATCCGCCAGAAGTAGCCCTTAGCAACTAGATATTTCCTTTTTCCAAACCCAAAGAAATGGCTGGGCGGTAAGAGATTTGGGTAAAATAAAGTGGTCATTACTGAAACCAACGCTTATTTTGAGGACCTTGAAAAACCTACTATTTGGAAGGAACTAAAATAGGGGGACAAGGCTGGAGCTAGCAGGAGGATATGTTGAGAAATAAAACGCCTTTTTTGGCTAAACTTTTTCTTTTATTCAAAAAGTCACTGAATTTCCAAATTTCCCCCGTATCATACGAAAGGAAAGCCTTAATACTCGAAAGGTACAAGCTCCCAGCGCTGGCGTCTGTATTTTCTCTTCTTCTATGACACTGTGAGTGAATGGGTGTGATAGCTTCTGAGGTGAGTCTTGTTGTAAAATGGCTACATATCTATTTTTTGTCCATGTCATCAAATCTGCACCATTCTGCATCTGTAGATGTGCAATAAGGTGTTACTTTTTCTAAAAGAGTTGCCACCTGTTAACAATTAGGAGGGGTGCCAACTCTTTAAAAAATTTTATTCAATTTAAATGAATGGAATAAGGTAATAGAAATATGTGTAACCATATGGGCGCAGATGAAAAAATTTAAGAATACGGTTGCCACCCGTTTAAAAAGTTAAATTCACATTATTTAACAAATTTAATGAATTAGTAAAATACTGGTATCAATCGAATTTGGTTTGACAAGGCTCGGAGGATTGCCACATATTTTGAAACTACTTTTGAAGAGGGTTGCCACCTGTTTAAAAAGTCGAATTTAATTAACTTATATGCAAACTATTTGAAATATGAAAATACGGGTGCCAAGTTAAAGAATGTTGAAAAAACTTTAGTTTGAACATTTAGAATGTTTGAAGATGGTTGACACATTTTTAAAAAGTTGCAAAAAAACTATTTAATAAGTTTGAGGAATTATTAAAAGGTGGGTTTGAAAATCTTTAGCTCTCAAATATATTTAAGAGGGTTGCCACCTGTTTAAAAGTGGAACTCAACTTAAATTTAGGCAATCAAGTAATTGAAATATGTATCACAGTTTGGCTATTAGGCGAAAGAGATTTAAGAAGATTTTAGTTTGAAAATACTTCTGAAAAGGATTTTGAATATTCGTATTTAGTTAACTTATTCGCAAGTGTTATGAAATATTAGAATATGAGTGTCAAGGTCATTAGATGTTCACCGTTCTTTCGAATTTAAATATGAGACGTCGAAGTAAAGGCCTTGTGGTCTGTAGATGTGCGATAAGATTTTATTTTTTGAAGTGAGAACGTTTCTATCGGATTTGATGATGTAAAAAACCGGCACTATACGATACCTCTCTTCGCTCAGAAACGGCTGCACGGATTCAGACGAAATATGGCACTCGGATCGCTTATAAGTTTGACTAACATTTGGAATAGTTTCTAGGTTTTTGCTAAGTCTGCTTTCTTCAATCAAACATCGGAGGTGAGTTTCATCGGATTCATTAAAACCTTGAAAAGCAGTGGGATATCCAGAATATATTTCATCAATCCTATTCTCTATAACTGAGGCAAGTCTTAACAGCTCCTTATAAATTTAGAAATGCCAATTTTAATATAATATATTGCACAGTTCACACAAATAATTTCCCTGCCTCCATTCGCCTTCCCAGCGCTTAGATGGTGCAATTTACCTATTCACACAAAACAATTGCTAAAGCGCTTAACTTTAATTAATTTGAATAAAATCACCTTCCCACTCAAT
>NW_016195782.1:0-2991 GCF_001687245.7 Rhagoletis zephyria | reverse complement strand
AGGTTTCGTATTTGGGTTAAAAACAGATCTGTGGAAGGTGACCATCGCTATAAGATTTTTATTCCCATTACATTTGTTGCCATTTGCTTTTGCATCGAACAGACCTTTATGTAGTACAAACTTTTCGATCACTATTTCCCCGAACACACCGTGAAATTTGTAATCTCGTAAAAGGTGTAATTTGTGGTTTTGTGGTGAGTTTCACCACTTGGCCTGGCACGGCGAAAGAAAATTTCCTCACTATGGGTTCGAGACCGGGCTAAGCCAGCAAACAGTGCATCAGTGTTGCCAGGTGATTATATTGAGAAAGCGTCAGTTTGGTTATCAAAAAAAACGCCTTTTGCATGTAAAAATCGTCAACATGTAATAAAAATTTTTAATAAACTGAACCGGCACTGTATAGCATGCACCACAAAATGAAATTTTTTTTTTTTCTCGCAGTTTATTATCAAGTTGTGCACCTGACAACCAGATGGTGCTGCTTGCCCTACTCTTATGAAGGCTCGCAATTCGCCCAATCACATATGTCAAACGTTGAGCTAATACCGTATGTCAAAGTTTTGACACAGCAATAACTTCCTGAATGACTGAAAATTTCATTCTGGATTTGGCACGTGGTAAGTTTGTTGTGATTATTAAATTAATAGTGTTGTTTAATTCATTCATTTCATTTTCAGATTCGACAATTAAGCGTGGCTTTAATTAATGGAGTCTACCATGCCAGCAATATAGGCAGCTATACGCATTTACTGCTGCCTTCCTGGGAGGGGCAAGTACCGGTTGTATGCAACCAAATTTCGCAATATGGCTGCCACGGATATCACACAAATCATGCCAGCAGGCATTAGTTTTCCGGAACGCCGCCAACGTGCACCCATCATGCCGGCCAAAGCAACCGCTGTGCCCAACTGCAAGAGTGGACGTGGGGGCTCCTGTGAATTAAAATGTGCACCTACGCCAAGTATAGCACCAAAGGCCAAACCAGCGCCCAACGAGGGAATGGAACCGGCTTTAACATAGCCTGTAATGCCACCAGCAGCCACAGTAGCAGCATATAAATATCCAATCAAGTCAGTTGGCATATTTGTTAACTATGTGAGTTTATTTAAAATTTATATATTTCCAAATTAACCATGTAAAAAACATGAGCCCCTGCCGCACTTATAATCGGGCTTACAAAAATTCGGTTTTGAAGTTGTGATCGACAAATCTTTTGTGCCGCCCGAAATTTTGCAAGTTTTCGATATGGATCCAATTGTGCTTCCAGCTTGGGACTGTTTTTCAAAGGGCGGTCCTGCGTAGTTTTTCAAATCTGAAAAACCTGAAAATGTACTGAATTTTCCCCAAGTGTCCTGCATTTGTCCCACATTTTATTCGTTATTCCAAAATTATCGGACAATGGATGGATTTTTTCCAAAAAAGTGATTTTTAGTAACAATTTTCGGATGCGTAGCAACAAGTTATACACAAGTATTCATGATAAAAATTGGTTGGCTATAAACATATATACATATGTAGTTTTTCTTTTCTTTTATAGAATATTAACTAAATAAGCTCAACAATTGCAGATACATACTTTAAACTTAGCTATGTGGATTATAGAAAAAAATCTGAAAATAACACAAAATTTATAAAATGTTGACATGATGTGAAGCGTTTGTTAGTTATTAATATTGTGCGTATTATGCTGACGAGTGTGTGCCGTCAGCAGCTTTTTAAATGAGTATGTGTATGTTACACACCATTTGCATAGAATTGCTTAAAAAATAAAGTAGCTGGCAATAAAAAAGAAAAAAGTTGGCTATATCTGTTTACGTATTATATCTTTGCTCTACTGTGTTGGCGAGAACTCAGTAGGAGCTAAAAAGCGTGTGTGCATATCTTTAATGAGTGGCACTGTGTAGGCAACACATTCATCCCAACCGGGTGAACGCCAGGCGGCTTCGCGTGTCTCCTTACGGTCCAATAAAGACTTGTAGCACCAAATATGATGCACATTGTATAGACGGCCGACTTGTGAGAAGAAAACGGCAAAAGCTTCGTTGTTATGTTTACGGAAGTTAATGGCTCGCGCCCAATTGTTGCCCCACTCAATCATTGTACCGGGTTTTAATCGATATGAACGCATCTCGTAGATATGTTTGTCTGGACGATTTTCGATTTTCGGCCAGTAGCTGAAGGCCAACAAATATTGTAAATGACGTGAACGTAAATATTTTATGCGCTCATTCATTAAACTCATGTACTCCTCATCATGCCACAAATCTTCCTTGGCAATATCGATCTTTTCACAACCGCCAGTGTACTTCCATAAATGCAAACACTGATCCATATCTCCGACATGTACGGTCCAAGAAGCGACCAAGTTGCATGATAAAATTGCTTTCTTTTCATTAACTAATTGTACAGAAGTTTTGTAATTCTTCAAATAGTCATCCATATAACCGGGACGTACATTGTGCGTATGCAAGGCATAAATGATTTCCTTATCACTAAGCATACGACTGTGTGATTCTTTAGTTGGCTCAATTTTACGCACCAACAACTTAGAAAACCATGAATCGGCTTCGTTGAGTGGTGCTGAGGTAGCTATGGAGCGTACTGCTGTGTTATTGATAACGTTCGATAAATTCCTTAGCTTAATCATTTTGCTTGAGTTTGTTTGTTTAAGGCTTTTATTGCCGTATATGCAAAAAAAATTCGTTATTCGGTAACAACGCCAACAGCGGCGACTGCAGCAATGTGTTGATGCAGTGTTGGCAGCGGTAGCGACTACAAATTTGTTTAAACTCAAAGAAAATTACAAAAAAACACCACTAACTGAAAAAATTACGAAAATATAAACAACTGCATGAATTTCCACTTTGTGCGCTCCACTTTTTCCGCTGCAACCAACAAATTTCCACCCTCGCGTTTAATTTTCTTAGTTAGCAGTTATTTGGCAAGAATCGACGTCAAGAATCGACGTAAACGACGAGTTACAAAGTTCCC
>NW_016195781.1:0-2991 GCF_001687245.7 Rhagoletis zephyria | reverse complement strand
TTAGCAAAATATGGATTTATTCATTTCTATGCCGCATATATCTACATTTTAAGTATATGTAAGTACTTCGCTTTTTAGTTTAATTTTATTTTTTTTTTTTGTAATTTCTTTTAAGATGTAGTATTTCATCAAATTTATCGTTTACCTCTCCAGCTTGTTTCGCCATCGAATTGACTTGATCGGGATCTCTGGTGCCAAGCACTGATGACAGCACAGCAGCTAAGATGTTCTGTTGCAAGCGAGAAACCACACAAAACCAATAATTCCACACACCAATCAGTTTGAGATATTTTTTCAAATTTTACGTATCGATTTGAATTGTACAAGAACAACAACAATAATGGTAGAATAACAAAAAAAAAGAAGAGGATTTTCAATTAAAAACTTTTATGTCAACAGATTACTGGGGATAAGCACAAATGAGGTTAATGAAAATAAATCAAAGCAAAACCCAAAATTGAAGCTGGATGAACTGCAGGGAACAAATTTCGGGCAATTTGAAAAACTTTTACTTGATATGAAATTGCATACTAATGAATATTTTTTAGTCATAATACAAGAACTGTATTATAATGAGCACCCGGTTCCTATTTTCTCTGTTTCAAAAATTTTTTCGTCAATTAATTTATCTTACTAACAAAATTTCTGCATGTGTATTTTATTTTGCTCAAATTATTATTTGCACAAAAAATTTAAACAAATTCCATATCAACAGGAATAGAGTATCAATTAATAATATACATTCATAATTACAGTGACGAACGAAAGTATAGGCACAGCGAAATTTTCGCAATATCTGCAAAGTTTTTTATTTGCATTTATTTTCGATAATTTTTTATAAAAATATAGTTCATACTACACCAAAAAAAATCTCTACATTTTGTGCAAAGCTGAGGAAAATTCAGTAAATTTGAGTACATACTAACTTGCAACTTTCTATTCAGATTTTTTAGAAAAATTCTAGGTATGCAGTTGTATAGCTCATTAAAATCAAATCGATTTTCTAGCAACTCCAAATCTGAATAGAAAGTTGCAAATTAGTATCTATACAAATTTGTTGAATTTTCCTGAGTTTTGCACAAAGTTGAGAGATTTTATTTTTATGTTTTGTGGTATAATATGAACGATATTTTCTTTTAATTATCAATAATAAATAAGAACAAAAAAATTTTTCCAATATTGGGAAAATTTCACTGCGCCAATACTTTTGTTCGTCACTGTACGTATATTTCAAACAAACAAATATTACCTACCACCTATTATTCTCCCTCTTCTCTTAGCTAACACAAATTTTGAGCGGCAAAAGCATTTAGAAGCATTACAATTAGTTTAAAAATAGTTAAAACTAATAGGATATTTACACTACACGATTAAGTTACTGTAGGATTGAATGAAGTGCAATCAAATTTTCTACCAAGAAACATCTAACCTGCGTTTATAGAAAACTTCTTCGTACCTGCATTGGTGAGCCACCATTGTCTACCTTGTCGATACCGTCGCTGGGAGCGCCACCACCCAGCAGTGTGTTGATGATCTTTAAGCCTAATAAAGTATGTGAGATTAGATCAACATTATTCATATTTTTTCTGTTTCCTCAACACTTACCCATCGAGATAACATTGGCCCAGGGTGATCCGCCGAAACCGACTGAGTTATCCACATCGTCCGATTTGGTGGGCGCGTTTGCTGGTCCGTTGAAGAACATCGTCAAAACAGTGGACAGCATGTTGGACCACGAAAAGCCGGTGGGCGTCTCGGTTATCTGATTGACTACGTCGCCTTCATCCTCCACATCATCCAGCGCCACTTTCTTCGAAGCGTTCGGTTTTACGGCATACTTGCGGCCAGAGAACTCTTCCGCCGGTCGATAAACGGGCGATTGCTGCTGCTGTGACTGTTGTACTTGCTGCAAACGCTGACGCTGGTAGACTTCATTTTGAGGGTAAGCGTAAGTGAGGAGTAGGCAATTAGTGGCAACTATGGACAATAGCAGGTAAGCGTGCAGCTTTCGTTGATTCAACATACTGCAAAAGGCAAAAGAAAAAAATTGTTACAACTTAGATTTCGGCTGAAAAACAGAAAGTCAAAATAAGTACAAAGAAATTGTGTAGTTTTCATTTAAAAGCCGCGACATATTTTTGTACGCAGACTCGTACCCTTACGTTTGGATTTTAAATAACCTAAAGCTTTCTATTAAAATTAAGATTAATAAAATAATCAGGCATACACATTAGGGTGTACTTTTTTGGCAACTATTTTCTTTTACCACTATCTCGTAAATAGCCAGAGCTCCAGAAAAATGTTAATTTCTTACAAAAAAGCTTTAGAACACTAAATCTCTAACATCGTTCACTCATTTCAGCCTAGAGTCCTACCCTAACTAAATATGTTCCTATGAACAGTTGAATTGATTATAAATAGTTACATTATTTGGTTATAGTTACCAAATCGTGCTCGCATATACTTAAATGTATATACATACATACCTCGCTCCTTTACTTTTTTGGACTTCTGCCCTTTAAACAATTTTCTGAGTCTGAAATTAGTATTTCTTTCGTCATAGATATGAGTCTGAGACCAGTCAATTAGACTGACTCTTTCTGGACTTTTTTGGTGTCATAAGTTCTGAGTTGAACAAAACTAACAAAGTTCACGTAGAAGTAAAAGTTTATTAATAATCAGAACTATAAAGAATATTTGTTTTTAAGACTCAGAAAGAGTCATATTGCAGACCCTAATATGACCCCTAACTTGGGCTCATATTGGCGTGCCCTTCTAAGAAGGGAAATATGTACTTTTCTGACTTTTTTTTTTGACCTCATAATGAGGGTTACGACTCAGAATTCTGAGACTTTTCTGACTCTAAAATGAGTGCGAATGTTTATAGGGTACAAATATCTTAGGTTTTCAAAGACACAAAAGCTCTGATGCAGTACTCCATAAACAGGTTTTTACACGAACTTGCAGGAAGTTACAGGAAAAATGATCCCG
>NW_016195780.1:0-2991 GCF_001687245.7 Rhagoletis zephyria | reverse complement strand
GTCAAAGGAGGTGTTGGAGTTGTTGGGGTTGTTGCTGCTGTTGCTGTTGTTGTTGGCGTTGGCGTTGAAGGGCCCGGTGAGGGTGTTCAGCGCCTCGGCGTACTTCTCCAGGTCGTAGCAGCACCGGGCGAGGAGGAAGAGACACTGCGCCGACTTGCAGGGCACCGAGTGCTTCTCCGTCAGCAGCGAGTAGGCGACGTTGGCCTTGCCCGAGCGGTAGTAGGAGTCCGCCAGCATGAACAGGCTCTCATCGTTGCCCACTGAAGGAAGAAGAAGGAGGGAAAAATGGAGTTAGCGGAATTTCGAATCGAAGGCAGAACGTTTGTCCACCACCCAGAAGCACTTACCCTCCGCATGGAGCCGCTCCGAGAGGAAGATGGCATCGGGAAAGGCAAAGTTTTCCAACGCAAAGGAGATCGTCATGTGAAGCGTCGACATGAGTGTTGGGAGTGGGGCCGCCACGCCGCGGGAGGAGGACTTCTCCAACTTCGACTTCAACTTCTTCAACTTCTTCGGCTACGAAAACGCCCGGGAATCGCTGGGAATCTATTTTTGTTGTTGTGGTCGTCGTGGTCGAGGCTGAAACTTATCAAAACACACACACACACAGAACAGACGGTTCTTCAGGAGGAGGAGGAAAAGGAGGAAATAAAAAACGAGGACGACGAAGAAAAACCAAACAGACAATCCAACGTATTACTCCGCAGAAGAAAGATTGAAGCCACCACTGTCAGCAGCAGTAGCAGCAGAAACAGTTTTCAGTTTGGCCAACCAAAATACAGCGCTCAGAGCTTGCCCGTGCGCAGAGGACGGACGCGCGGTGGTGGGCGCCAGCGACCGCTTTTGTTTTCAGTTTTTGAGTCTCTCGCTCTCTCTCTGTCAGATTGTGTTTTCTGTTTTTAACCTTTTGTTTGTTTCGATTTAGTTTATCGTTTCTACCTTTGGAGTTTTGTCTCTCTCATTTTAACCTTGCTCTTATTATTTCAAAACTTCGATCGTCATCATCAACGACAGTGCTCAGGTCACACTAGCCATCAGTGGCCGAACTGGAGAGCTTCGCCCTCACTTTACGTCATTCATCAGAAGAAGAGGAAGAAGCGCAGCGGGGAACAACAACTAACTCTCTGGTAGTAGTACTCGAAGCGAGGTTTTGTTGTGCCAACAACATCACGCTCGACGAATGTTGTGACAACAAAGACTTTGAACGGTGATCACCTCTTGGGAGGCGGCATCCAGGCTCTTCAAAGGTGACCCAGAGGTACAACAGCGAGAACTTCTGCTGTCAAATCAATTTTTCACGAGCACGCGTCGCAAAGAAGTGGAAGTACAAGAGGTGACATCAACCAGGCAACATCGTCATCAATTTCAGCTTGAGCTTCATCAACACTTGCTAGAAGAGCGGATGACAGGATGTCCATCGAAAAAGCATCTTCTCGCCTGCACCTTTCTCGGATGACTAACCACGGCTGGGGAAGCAGGCTCTGAAGAGAGTCTACCTGGAGAGTGGCCACCACAACCACAACTGCAACAACGATTTTCCCTCGCTTTGCCTACCTTCACCAGGTACAAACTCAGCTTAAGCGCTCCTCGTCTGCTTTTGCTGCTGTTGCTGCTGCCTTTCTGCTTCGCCGAAGCATCCTCAACACACACAGAGTGCAGGAAAAGAAGGCACACATGAGCAACGTCGTTGAATCATCGTCGTCGTCGCTTCGCCTTCGCCTTCGCCTTCTCCCTCTCCAGCACTTGACGTCGCTCGTTTGTGTTAGCATTAGCCCACTGCCCATCATCATCACAGACGCACTCACACACTCACTCTTACACACACACTGGCTGGCGTCATGCCCGATTCTTCACGTCAACTTCGGTTACAACTGCCATGTTCGCCGCATCTGTTTTCAACTACTACAACCGACTCCGCTAAACCGCTTGTGCCACTGAACCGAGGATGATACCAGTGTTTGGTGGAGCTGGTGACGATAACAGNACACACTGGCTGGCGTCATGCCCGATTCTTCACGTCAACTTCGGTTACAACTGCCATGTTCGCCGCATCTGTCTTCAACTACTACAACCGACACCGCTAAACCGCTTGTTCCACTGAACCGAGGATGATACCAGTGTTTGGTGGAGCTGGTGACGATAACAGCGATGGTGATTTCTGCAGCAGCAGCAGCCGAAGCAACAACAACAATCAAAGGCTGCTAAAGGAGGCGATACGCTCCTGCGACTCCTCCCCAGCCACTGCCCACTTGGAGAGAATCCTCGACGAATCATCGAGACAATCAGATCACGTTGATGATGATGATGAAACTCTCCTACAGATAAAGCCGAGGACAGAGGCCTCTCCTGAACTAGCACTAAGTCACTCCAGTCCGCTTACACTACCCACAGATAGTACTTTAACGCGCAATAGTAATCTCATTAGTAACGGTAACAACAACAACAACAAGAGCAACAACAACAGGGTTCATGTCGACGACAATTACAATTATCAACAGCAACACCACACGACAATCTGCACTGAACAAGAAGAACAGCATCAGCTCAACAATAATCATCATTATTACAATCAACAGCAGCAGCAACTGCTGTACAACACCGGTGATAGCAACTCCTATCAAGAAGAAGAAGAAGAGCAATACCACAATCACCCCGGCGACCTCTCCGAGTCGCTGTCCTCCCTCTACCTGCCGACGCTCTCTCGGCAGCTAGGCACGACCATCATGAGCGGCCTCAACTGGATCAACCAGATCGACTTTAACAACCTCCTCCAGAGTCTGGTCAACCCGTCGAGCATCTTTCGGCGGCGCAACTCGGCAACGCCCATCATTTCACCGCACCAGGGAAAGCCATCGCAGGGAGCTTCTCAAAATGGCGCCACCTTGGCCTCGCCCCTTTCCACCTCCGGAAATGGAAGTTCTGTTACCACCTCACCGCCTCAACTGCAGCCGTACAGCTCGAGCACGCTGCAGACGAAGCTGGTGGCGAAGA
>NW_016195779.1:0-2992 GCF_001687245.7 Rhagoletis zephyria | reverse complement strand
AAGAAGAAGACGACCTCATCAGCGAGTCCTTTCAGAGACGAGGTCAAAAGTGAGCACCTCCAGTTTTGCCTTCTGCCAAGAGTTCAAGAGCTCTTCTTCTTCTTCTTCTCAGTCTGAGAACGAACACAGCTCCAACTCATCCACTGAACTATACGCCCACGTAACATTTTACCGAGCCAAAGTATTGCGCTCGCATTAGCAGGAGCAGGAGCAAAGCTGCAAATTGATTCACCATCAAAATGTCTATTCAGACTGTATCAAGCAGCAGCAGCAGCAGCTTAATCACCACCACCACCACCACCGAGGTACTAAACTGCCCAGACACTGACCACCTGTTGATGATATCAGTAGGGTGACAAATGATGATGATGGCGATGGCGATGCTACTGAGACCACTGCAAGCCACGAGAGTGGCGCACGTCAAAAGGAAGATGTTTTTCTCTAGAGCAAAGACATCTCTCTCTCTCCCTGGCAGATTCGCACCGCCGCCGCCGTCTGTGCCGTACCTGGGCTGAGATTAGATTAGGATGGAACTGGCAGCAGCAGCAGCAGCAGCAAACTATTAAGGGAAAAAAGTGTATCAGACTGATTTTTTTAAAAACTGGCGACAACGGTGGTGGTGGCAGTGGTGTTTATTGCCCAGCCGGCGTCGTCGAGGAGAAGAGAGCTCAAAGAAGAAGGAGAAGAAGGAGAAGAATGCCATCAATTATTTTTTGTCGTCCACCGGCGCCAAGAGTGTCCGGCGCCATAAAAGAAGATGCTGCTGCTGCTGCTCTATCAGCCTAATGGCGAGGATGATTCATCATCATCAGCTGTAAAAAGGACACAACACCATTTCCTGNTCTCAAAGAAGAAGGAGAAGGAGAAGAATGCCATCAACTATTTTTTGTCGTCCACCGGCGCCAAGAGTGTCCGGCGCCATAAAAGAAGCTGCTGCGGCTCTATCAGCCTAATGGCGAGGATGATTCATCATCGGCTGCAAAAAGGACACAACACCATTTCCTGGCTACAAAAAAATAGTTTGCAGCAGTAAAAATGGCCAAGTCAGAAAAGAGTGACTCGTACAAAGAGAAGAGAAGAGTACAACAACAACCGTTTCCCCGACGCTGTCATCACCAAAAAGAAAAAGGAATCTGGAGTGACGGAAAGGGGAGGGCAATAACGGTAAACAAAAAAGAAACACTAAAATAGACCAAAATGAAAACCTTGACCTCGCCAGATATTTCACCTCAAGCCTCCTCCTCTAACTCCTTGCACCCTTTTTACAAATCGGGGTTCGTCTGATTAATGCTCGCTCCGTCTGAGCTTACTCTGNTACAACAACAACCGTTTCCCCGACGCTGTCATCACCAAAAAGAAAAAGGAATCTGGAGTGACGGAAAGGGGAGGGCAATAACGGTAAACAAAAAAGAAACACTAAAATAGACCAAAATGAAAACCTTGACCTCGCCAGATATTTCACCTCAAGCCTCCTCCTCTAACTCCTTGCACCCTTTTTACAAATCGGGGTTCGTCTGATTAATGCTCGCTCCGTCTGAGCTTACTCTGTACCTCTCTAATCACCACCACCGCCATAATTAGCATCGGAATGTGAGGTACAGTGTGTGTGTGTGTTTGCTCACTGCTTCCGTCCGTCTGCTGTCGTGTGTACATTCCTCCACAACTTTCTCTGCCTTCCTATTTATACACCTCTCTCTCTCTCTCTTCTATTTACTCCCCCAACTGATCGGGTTAACAGCAGCAAANCTGTACCTCTCTCTCTTCTCTAATCACCACCACCGACCATCACCGCCATAATTAGCATCGGAATGTGAGGTACAGTGTGTGTGTGTGTGTTTTCTCACTGCTTCCGTCCGTCTGCTGTCGTGTGTACATTCCTCCACCACCACTTTCTCTGCCTTCCTATTTATACACCTCTCTCTCTTCTATTTACTCCCCCAACTGATCGGGTTAACAGCAGCAAAAGCAGCAACGTGCCATGTCTCACAAACACACACACAGATCTTTTAGCAGCAACAGTAGTAGAAGCAATACGTGTCTGGTAGCTGAATGTAAATTTAGCCAGCTGCAGAAACGGCATCAGCAGCAGCAGCATCAGCAGCGGACTACTCTAAACAGTCAGTCAGCAGCACAACTGCACGTTCAGAAGTAAAAACAGAAATGGCAGCAGCAGCAGCAGTAGAAGGGACTGGGCAAACATTTACATTTCCCTACAGTTTCTGTCAGGAGGAGAAGGAGGAGGATTACTACCATTTCACCGGTGGCCAACACACACACACACACACCAGCACACCGTCATTTGAATGTCATTCTCTCTCTCCCTCTCCCCAATTTCACAGTCAACCGGACATGGCAGACAAGAGACAAGAGCTAGAGAAAGAGAAAGAAGGCAGCACAGCATTCAGACAATAAAAACAACTGGACACAGGTCAAAAGACNCATTCTCTTTCTCCCTCTCCCCAATTTCACAGTCAACCGGACATGGCAGACAAGAGCTAGAGTAAAAGAAAGAAGGCAGCAGCGTTCAGACAATAAAAACAACTGGACACAGGTCAAAAGACACACACAGACAGACTGGACACATCGAGTGACAGGTGAATGGTGTGTGTGCACTGTGCACTGCCTGAACCACCGGTTGTCATACACTTCCTCCTCTCTTTCTGGTCGTCACCACCGAAAAGTACCGAAAGTTTCTGCGGCGGCAGCACGCTTCGCTGACCGCCAAAAGAGAAAGAGAGAGAGAAAGAAAGAGAGATCGCAGACAAGTATCAAAGCGGCATGTCTCAATATGTGTGACAAGCTTTTTATGCACCGCGAGCGAAATAGCAAAAAAATGTCAATTGGATTAGGACAACAGCAGCCATGTGTGCTGCCGCGTGCAAATTCGCCAGTGTAATTTAGTGCCACTGGCATACCACCGGTGGTAATAGTGACGCAGATGGAAATGCAGACAAGAAGAACAAGAGAAGGTGCTGTGACACCTGTGCACCAC
>NW_016195777.1:2826-2992 GCF_001687245.7 Rhagoletis zephyria | reverse complement strand
AAAAATAGCAAAAATCAAGTAGACATGGCAGTAAAATACGACTTTATGCTGTGAATTGCACTGTGAATTGCCTAAAGCTTACAAGGGAAAAATACCTTTAAAAAAAAGAAAAGTGGATGATATTAGTCTTCCACGCAAAAATCTGAAATGTGCTAGTCTTCCACGC
>NW_016195777.1:2520-2704 GCF_001687245.7 Rhagoletis zephyria | reverse complement strand
GAAATGTGCTACTCTTCCACGCAAAAATCTGAAATGTGCTAGTCTTCCACGCAAATAACGAAATGTGCTAGCAATAAAACATGGCATAGCATAGCAATAGACATGGCAGTAAAATACGACTTTATGCTGTGAATTACACTGTGAATTGCCTAAAGCTTACAAGGGAAAAATACCTTTAAAAAAA
>NW_016195777.1:0-2491 GCF_001687245.7 Rhagoletis zephyria | reverse complement strand
GGATGCATGTAGCATAACTATTCATTGCATTGTGCCATATGCACTTGATTTCTCTTCTCTTCAAAGAAAAATTCATATAAAATGACGCACAATAAATGAAAAAGAAATTTTTCTTCTATAAAAAATTCTTAAATCCGTTATTTCTTCAAGAAAATATACAGCAAAAGCAAAGTACTTTTTCAACCAACAGAAATGACGAAAAATATATCTTGTAAACAGCCCTCAACATAATAAAAAAAATGTAAATAGAACAAGTTGTATAAATCTATGCACATATTTTGCACTTCAAATGGCACATTTTATTTTTTTTTTTATAACGAAATATCAGCATAAATAATAATTGGAAAACGTAATAAGTAGGAGTCCTTCACAGTCGAATTGTCATTGCCAGTCGTTTTGCGTGTAAGCAACGGCGTATTTTTAGTTAGTAAGGCTACGCATATTTGCATTATTAAATGAAAAATGTCACTAAAGTGAAGGTGAAGAAAATCACAATAAATATCTTTATGTATAACTTCTTTTTCTTGAAAATGTGCTTTGCTGTTGCTGCAAACTGATTTAGACATTGTAGAAGAAAATAGCCTTTTCATTTTTTAAACCTTAATTTATAAGAATTTTTTGCTTTTCAATTTGCGGATTCAATTGTACCACTGCATCCAACTTAAACTACCGAAAATTGCAGCTGAATTAATCCAGAGCATGAAATGGTTTTGGAATGCTCAGCAAAGTGAGACGAGAGTAATTAAAATAGCATAGAATCATTCAAAAAATGAATCCATAACATTTTTTATTTGCGATTTTTATTGCCACTCACTGTACACAAAGAAAATAAAGCATTTATAGAAGCTACTCGGTTGTAACTACTTTTAATGCGTTCACACTGTGGACAAGCAATTGAAATAGTCCTTACAAGTAGCAGTTCAACAAGCAGAAAAGATGTGACAGCGACACTGACATTTACTAAGGGTCCAGTGGGTTGGTTGCAGCAAAGACGCTACAAGTACACACGCACACACACAAATAAATGAATAAGAATTTAAAAATAAATAAATAAATATGTATGCGTGTAGGTACGTGTTTACTCGTATTTATGTCAAGCAATTGTACAAATGTAAAAGTACAGAAACTTTTTGCCCCTACAAAACGTGCATTGCTTGGTTGTTTTGTGCAACCCTCTCCAAAATTAACTGCTAAAAAATACTAAATCACTGACTTTTGCGTGTCACGCTCCCAACATACTCACTCATTCCCACAGTCAACTATTTAGCTGTTGTTGTGGTGGCGCTTAACTTAATCCTTGTCAAGTGCCGTGAGACTATTTTTAAAAAATTGCGGCTAATACAAGTGGTTGAAAGTGGTATTTGTGTCGACGTTGATATTTTTATGAGCCTATGGCAAAGTTCGTTTTGAAATTAAAGCACAAAAATGGCGGAACAGTAAAATTAGTTCGTGAACGTGGGCAAAGTTTGTCAAAATTTTAGTCTTTATTATAGTCACAAAGCAAAAAGGCCATAAATCCGCAGCTGCAGCTAAGCATGCAGGAGTAAAGAACTAAAAAAAAATAAATGCTTATAACTACGTGCAATTTGTGTAGGCTGTAGGAAAGGAATAATTTTTAAGGAGCAGTATGTAGTGGTGGGACAAATATTTTTAAAAAAGGCTCACTACCGTTGTACAACCTTTAGTCGTTTAAGGACCGTTTTTTACAGATACCATAAAATTCGGAAACTCAAGAAAAATAGAGCTGTGCAAAAAAATCTGAAATGACTGCAGTGGATATGAAAGAGTTTTGCGACAAATCTCTAAAGAGATAAGATCAGGTTTAGTGGGTCATTTAAAAATTTGCTACAAATTCCACCTCAATTAATACTTTAGAGGTAAAAGTGATGTTTAGTTAGACTAGTGTTCGCCAGCGGTTGAAATTCAACCTTTTAGATTAATGGGAGTTGAGGGGGGCTGAACTGAGCCGACTTGAGTTTAATTGCGTAACAGAATATAACATAACATAACATAACATAACATAGCTTAACATAACACAACATAACATAGCGTAGCATAACACAACATAACATAGCTTAACATAACAAACACAACACAACACAATACAATACAACAAAACACCAGAATACACAACACAAGACAACAAAACATAGCATAAAATTACATAACATAACACAACATAACATATTGTCATAACATAATAATAATAGATTGGCGCTTATACATTTGTTAGTGCTTGGCCGAGCTTCTCCTCCAAATTGTGGTGTGCGCCTTGATGTTGTCACACAAAGCGGAGGGACCTACAGTTTTACGCCGATTCCGAACGGCGATTGTATTTTTATGAGAAGCTGTTTTTCATTGCAGAAATACACTCGAAGGTTTGCCATTGCCTGCCGAGGGACGACCGCTGTTAAGAAAAAACCTTTTTCTATATTTTTTGCGTTGTTGCTTTGACCAGGCTTTGAACCCAGGCGTTGCGGAGTGGAAGCGC
>NW_016195776.1:0-2992 GCF_001687245.7 Rhagoletis zephyria | reverse complement strand
CGTTTTGGCTGTTACAAACAACCGTTATGTGAACAAAATTAATATACCCTTGTGCACAAGTGCGCTCGGGTATAATAAAATAAAATAAAATAAAATAAAATGAAATAAAATAAAATAAAATAAAATAAAAAAAAATTAAATAGGATAAATAAAATAAATAACAATAAAATAAAAAAGATAATTAGGAGAGCAAAATTTTTATGAAAACTTCTATGAAGTATGGAATTCACAATTTTTGGAGTTTGGTTGTAGTATTACCCATTATTTTCTAAGAGGCTTCCCTCAGGAGCCCTTTAGTCGGAGGAGAAATTGAGGCAGGTAATTGAATTCTTTTGTCTTTGCCAGTATTTTTTGGTACCAGTCTCCCTCCAATTCAAATTTCTTTAAAAGTTTATAGATTTTCTGAGGTAAACCGTAAGTCAAAATGCATCAATTGAGAAAAAATCAAATTCTTATCTTCGAATTACTTGAATCAATTGACGGATCGAAGTAGAACTAAAAAATCGATAAAAAATCGAGTCGAGCCCAATTGATCTTCGATTAAATCGATTTAAAAACGGCATCTCTAATAAGAACCCCTCTCTAAGTCATCTCCGACGTCAGTTAATAAAGTTATGGCAACAGTTTTCTAGCATATCGAAGAAGTAATCTTCGCAGATTTCTTTGGGCAAAATAAGACAATCACATAAACTTACATATTTAGCTGTGATTCTAAAAAATAGAAACTGCAAGTAAATTTTGAATAGAAAAAACAACCGACATTAATGCTCATAAAAAATTTAGGAGTACCGTTAATTTCTTATGATCCAATTATCGGAACTAAACCAAATTAGTATGGAATGCGCTACCTAAAGGTGAAAAGGCGCCAAGTGCATTTTTTTCAAAATTTAGTTTTTAACGCAGAATGACAGATAATGCGAAATTGCATTGTACATCGATTTTTCGTCTCTCCTGAACAATTTCCAAAAAGTGAGGTTCTGGAGAGGTGGCAGCACCGTATGCAAAATGGTCTCGAAATGGTGTTGAAACAAAAAGTTTTATAAACCTATTTACGCACATATTTCGTGTGTTTAATTTAATCAGTCCAGTTAACCATTCAAGAATGAAAAAAATTTACTTATAAAAATTATGCTTCTAGTTCGCAAGCGCATGTGTTTATGTATTTGCATCAGGGGCCGATCCAGCGGGGGGAAGGGGGTTTGGGGGTTGAACTACGTGTCCGTCAGTGGCGGACCCACGGGGGGTGTTTTAATACATAGACGCCATATTATACATATGTACATATGCGCCATATTAAAACACATCCCGTGCGTCGGCCACTGACTGACACGTAGTTTAACACCCAAAACCCCCCGCTGGATCCGCCACTGATTTGCATACATGCCTTTGTTTAAGAACTTGTTTCAAGAATTCAAGGATTTACACTTTTCATTTTCTACTCACTGCTTTCTTTACAATTAAGCGACTATTCGAGTGATTTAATTAGCTTGGCAGTATTTTGGCATTTCACAATTCCATTAGCCTTATTTTATTTACTTGCCACGAAATTTTATGCCAACAAAGTGAAAGGAATTCTCAATTTTATTTACATATACAATTAAAATGTAGAGCAGCATGAAAGTCGACGAAAGGAATTCAGATAGAAATTCTAAAGAATTTTACTGCTGCCATCGTACAATTGTTTCACCACGGCCAATGTCATTCGAAATTCGCTATTCAGCAGCAAGTTTCTTGCAGTTGTTGATAGTTTTGCATTTGATTGAAATGTGCTCAGGGTTTTCGAAAGTTTCGTTTGAGAACAGGCATTTTTTATATAGTTTCTTAGGTATTGTTGACTAGGCTGTTTACAAGTTAAGAAGTCCTTATCGCTGAAAAAGCTGAATTTATTTCGGAAAATTTACGCATTTGTGGCGTTAAACAGTTACTATTTCAGTTAATATTTTCTAGACTTTAACAAGTATTTTTAGTTAGTGCTATGACTCAAAATGTTCTCAAAAAAGCTGTACTACATTTTGCATCGTTATTTTTAATTTATATTATTTTATGTTATTTCATTTCATATTTGGGCATTTTTTCTTCATACATAACTGTAGTGTATCTGTAACACAAAAGTGGCATTGCTACAATATTCCTTTCTGCGAATACTACTATGCCTTTTCATATTCATTCTTGCGGCACTCCCAAAGGAATGTGAATACAGCCACGTTGCAGTTGACTAATAAACGCAAAGGCCTTTCAGAATTGTTCATACATACATACCAACATGCATACATTGTGCATTTACTCTTGCAAACTGACTACTGATGACTGACTAGTTTTGCCTTTTGGCTGACAGATTGCTGTCGTCGTCGCTGCGTTTTGTTTGCCAGTTGCTTTGTTGCTAGTTTAGTTAGTTTGCTTACAAGGCCGCTGATGGCTGTAGGAAAAACGTGCAAGGTGGGCAACCGTTTGTGGAAAGTGAGAGCGGGTTGTTGCTGCGCGCAGCGTAGGGAGTTAGTGCAAAAGTGAAAGTAGACATGGACGCAACAACAACTGCGATTTAGTATTGTTTCCTACGAGTAATTGCTAATGTTTTACTTATTGTTGTTTTTGCTGTTACATGTACTATTTGGTTGCAGTTTTTTTTTTTATTATTGCCATTTTATGCTGCTTGTAATTTTGGTTTTCAGCCTGGCTATTTGCAAGGCACATACATACACTGCCGCAACAAAGTATTGGCACAGCAAATTTTTCACAATATATGCAACAATTTTTATTCTAATATTTTTCCGCTAATTTTGTATAAAGATATGGTTCATTCAACAAAAAAAAAANTAATTCCTAAACTTTGTGCAAAACTCGCAAAAATTCAGCAAATTTACATCAAAATTTTCAACTTTTTAATCAGATATTTTAAAATTTTTTTTTGAGTATGCAGTTTTGCAGCCCATTAAATTCTAGTACAAAATGCAAGTTCAGAGTTAGTCAAAAATCGCGTTGATTTTTGGGGATT
>NW_016195775.1:0-2992 GCF_001687245.7 Rhagoletis zephyria | reverse complement strand
CGCACTGCGTTCATGTGTATGCAATGCATTTGTTTTTGTTTTTTTTTTTGTTTATTGATTTGTGCATCTAATAAACAAATTAGGGGTATTCTCCAAATCTTGCAAAGCCATTGCACGTAGCACGGATTGCATGGATTGCATAACTTGCAAACACACAACAACAAAATACATGNTTTCTCTCATTCCTCTCATCTCGCTCACTTCATTTTTTTCTGCTGTCTCTTGTTATTGTATTTGATACATAATTTCGCTGCTTGCTACCCATGCATTCTACCACTTTGCAATGGGGTGCTCTCGTACTCTTCGAAATTTGGGATAGTATTTTTGCATTTCGTGCAATACGTGCATCGTGCAAGACTTCGAGAATACCCCTATTGTAAATTCATATTGATTTGCTATGCCTATGGCAGCAGCAGTGGCAGCAACTCACAGACAACAGCCATCACCTTCACATTTAGCAGAGGCCAGCCAGTCAGAAGACGCGAAGCGAGTGAGTGGCTTAAGTGCATATATATGTGTGCATATAAGTGATCATTTGAATTATGGAAATGTGCAAGTGGCGAGTAAACTAACAAAAAAAAAAACACAAAAAATTGAAATTGTGAAAAATGGGTCTTTAAACAAAGCTTTTGCGTTGCATTTTAAGGCCAAGGCATTTTGCTTGCCAACACATTTCTCAGCCTTCTAAATATTGTTTGCTGCATCACTGCAAAGCGGGCTATGGCTAAGTAGTAAGCGGCGTACTTTATAGCAGTTTGGGGGTGCACAGAAAGTGATAGACGCTTATAGCGTATGCCAAGTGCAAAATGAGTCAACCGACAGTTGCTGCTGATGTGTTTAAAGGGGTGTTCTATTTCACGAAAAAAGCAAAAAAAAAAAGTATCGAAACGCTCTAATGACAACCACAAGTCACCTATTTGAAGGCAACTTAAGCGAAAATATGAGTCAAATGTGAGTGAGGAATATATGAGTCATTGCTGTGCAGTTATATTTGGTTTTCTGGTTAGCATAGCAGGTGTGGTGGCTTAGTGAGGTCTTTTTAAGCTCGGAAAGCATTGAAAAGGGTTGAATTTCTTAAAATAACAATATTAAGTATATATTAGGGTAGTCCTTAAATGTACGCTCTAAAAAAAAATTTGTAGATTTCCTAGCTAAAAGGTAGGTTACGGATTTCCTACCTAATTATTCGCGATATTGCAAGCTCGATTATTCAACGAAAAATTTGTTTAAATTTCGGACTTTTTCGAGTGTAATATAGCTGCTGTGGTGTGCGTAAATTTACTACGAAAGTGTGTACAGGCTACAAATTACACATCTGCCGTTTGATTTCACCAGTATAAAAGGGTTTTTACACACAAAAATGTGTAAACGAGAAAAATACATATTCATCGTGTAAATTTACCAAAAACCTTTAAAAATAAACAAAAATATACTCGATTTATAGTCGCATTTTCAGATTTTTTTGAGTGTAGGAAGCAAATTTGTACATCAGATGGAGCCTGTTAAGGCGTGTCGCACAGGGGGAAAAGTTCAGATTACCCTATGAAAACGTCTTAACCGACTGCAATCGGAACCAAAATTTATACGTGATATCTTCGATTATGGTAATATCGATTTTGGGTATTATATGAAAAAAAAAAATTAAATTTTTGAGTTTCCATAGAAGAATCTGAAATTTTCGCCCTGTGTGACACGCATTAACCGTCTCCAATCGGGATCAAAATCTATATGTGATATCTGTGACCGGGGTATTACCGATTGAGGCGGTGAGACTGAAAACATATCGTTAATTTGATTTTTTGAAGACCACCCAAGTTTTTGTCACCACGAAAATATACAAAGTGAAAGCTTTAGTCCTCAAATGAGAGTTGCAATCAAACTAAACTAAACTAAGGGGAGGCTTTTAAAGTATGATTTTTGTACCAATAATATATAGTTTAACCAAAGCAATATGAGTTCGTTCGAATAAATAAAAACAAAACAAAAGATTTTTAAAAATTTTATATTTCCGCGTTTTTGAGAGAGTCGGGATTTTTCGGATTTCTTTCGGAATTAATTTCAAACATATTTCGGAAATTTGCCAAAATAATACAGAATTTTTCAGAGGTTTTCCGCATTTTTCGTGTTTGTTTTTCATTTTCCGTATTTTGGAGTTTTTTCGGAGTCCCTTAGAATGTTCCGAAATTTTTATTTCAGAAGTACATCAAATAGTTTTCGGAATGCTTTCGGAGTTGTCGGTAATTTTTGGATTTTATCGGAATTTCCTAACTTTTTCGGAGTTTTTACAGAAGATTCGGAGCTGCAAATGGTAAATTTTTTCGGGTCGCTGCAGATTTTTTATGAAATTTTCCGGACTTTCAAATTTAACGATATGTATAACTTTCAGCAGTCTTTCGAAAATATCATGAGATGCTTGCATCTTTTCAATGTACATATTTTATTCAAGATTTGCAAGAAGTGTTAGATAAAATTTTCAGAATTTTTACGGAGTACTTTTAGGTTTTTATGATTGTGCAAATTTTTTGAGGGTCTCTTGAGATTCTTCGGAATGGATTCGTTAATTTTTGGGACTTTTAAAGAGTTGCATAAGGATATGTAAGTATCATCGCGAATTTTCGAAGCTAGAATAGACTTTTGGGACATTTTTCACAAATGTTAAGAAGTTTTCTGCATTTTTCGCAATTTTTGAGTCTATGGAGATTTTTTTTATTTTTTCGGAAATATTCGGAGAGTTTCGCTTTTTTTTTGTTTCTTTCTAAATTTTTAGCAAGTATTCATATTTTTTAGGAATAGTCGGGGAATCTTTTGAATTATTTTAGTAATTTTTTTCATTCGGAAATTTTTGGATTTTTTTTTTTTTAATTCTTAATATCAATAATATAATTAGATCTTAACTTTGGTATGGTCTGAAATTTTAGAAGCCTTTTTGGATTTTGCGAACGTTACAAAAAGGAACAGTCCAGCGCCTTCGTCTTGGCCTGCAGGCTGTATC
>NW_016195774.1:0-2992 GCF_001687245.7 Rhagoletis zephyria | reverse complement strand
CATACATAAACAATAAAGAAACAGAAAAACTGTTCGTATGTAAAAAAAATAAATGAAAATAAGCGCAAAGTAGAAACAAGCATTGCTAACAAGTGTGAAAAAGTGTGAAAATTCATTTTAGAACAACCATGTAAAAATGTCATTCACCACCTACTAACAAGACGGATATTCCAGTAGAATGCAACAATAACAAAAGCGTTAAACAAATACAAGCTTAAGCAAACGCATGCAAATTCAAAAGAGCTGTCATTATAAAACCGAAATACATGTGTAACTAACTGCAGCAAAAAAAACTACAGCTACATATATACATACACACATACGTGCAAACAATAATAAAAGAAACAAGGCAACCGGTGAAAACGGTGACTAAAAGGATACACCAAAAAAGGCAGAATAGACCACCCTGGCATTGCAATAATAACCGGGAAATACTACTGCGCAGCGTAAAAAGATTAAAAGAAAAAAAACATTCAGCTTCTCTGTTTTGTTTGTATGTGGCTTTGTCTTCCAACGCTGTGTGAAGTGAACCTCGAACATTAGCAACATGTTGAAATTCCTGCGAATTATATGCATTTGGATTTGCTGCGCATTCTGTCTGCTGGAGCGTATACAATTGCCAGCCGCCACAGCCGGTGAGTAGAGATCTCTACATATGAACATTCATTTATATACACATATATATGAGGCTTTCTTTTTCATATCGGGCACCATATTTGGGTTCACACTTTCGATTGGCTTAAAATTGTTTTCTATGGGTTCTATACACGAAATAGTTAAGTATTCGAGGAATCTTTTTTTTTTCTTCTTCGGAGATATGATCTGTCAATGTTTGGAATTTTTCGTGGTTCTGACTAATCATGTGCTTCTTAAAATCGGGCTCTGCTCATCGTAGAGACTTCATCTTAACGTCGTTCTAAAGCTAAGGAAACGGGCTTAGCATGTTTATATATAAAATGATCATAATAGTCTTAAAGTTAACTTAGCTATTAACTGTTGAACTTTTTGAAGTTCATTTGCATATTGAAGCCCTAGATTTAATATAACAACATCCTAATCCTTGTTTAATTCTCTATAAAAAACATGTTTCCAAAAAATTTACCATTTAGAATTTTTAAAATATATTCTTTTTGTGGGAGTCAAAAATCTATATCTATATATATAATAAGCGAAGGGATTTTTTTTCAGGTCATCAAATCTGCACCGTTCATTATCTGTTCAAAAATGAGGTAAAGAGTTGCCACCTTTTAAATATAAGGTTAAACCGATTTTTACAAAATGGGTGTCAATGGAAAGGGGTTTCTCTTAACTTTACGGTAGGAGGGTGCCACCTTTAAAAAAAAATTTAATTCAATTTGAATTAAGGGAATTAAATAATTCCAATATGTATCAAAATATTGGCGCCAGGCGAAAAGAATTGGAGAAGGTAAAAGTTTGTAAATATTTTTCGGCTATTTGCCACCTATTTGAATAGTCGAAATATTAAAATAAGCGAAACAAAAGAGTGGTAAGAAATCTTTTGTTTTAACACTAAGAACATTTTTGAGGTATTTAAAGGGGCTTGCCACCAGTTAAAGAATAAAATCCAAATTTAATAAATTTAATGAATTATTAAAACATTGGCATAAATCGAAATAGTTTGCCTAGGCTTTATTTCTGAACTATATTTAGAGAGTTGCCACATGTTTAAAACATCAAATTCCACTTAATTCCAGTTAATTAAAATATGTATCCCAATAAAAAACGAAGGTAATGGAAGAAGGTTTTAGCTTTAAACTACTTTTGAAGAGGGTTGCCACCTGTTTAAAATTTCAAATTTAATTAGCTCATGCGCAAAGTATGTACTTAAAATATGAAAATACGGGTGTCAAGCGAAAGAGTGTTAAGAAATCTGTCGTTTGAACATCTAGAATGTTTGAAGAGGGTTGCCAAGTACTTAAAAAGTGGCATTCAATTTATTTAATGAGTTTGATGAATTATTAGAAGGAGGCTATAAACGGAAATGGATCTGAAAGGCTTAATTTCTGCAGTATATTTAGGGGGGTTTCCACTTGTTTACAAAATCCAACTCAACTTTAATTAAGGCAAATAGGTAAATGAAATTTGCATCGCAATGCTTGTGTCAGACGGAAGATAACGAAGAAGGTTTGAGTTTCAAAATATTATGAAAAGTGTTTGAATTGTTTAAAATGTCGAATTTAGTTAACTTATATACAAGGAACCTAAAATATTAAAACTTTGGTGTCAAGTTTTAAGACATATTTAGTTTGAACGCAAGAAATATTATTGAGGGGTTTGAATAGTCGAATTTAGTTAACATAGACGCAAATTTATGCAATATTAAAATATGAATGTTGTTAGATTTGCACCGTTATTTCGAACTTTAAATATGAGAGGTCGAGGAGATACCCTTTTTTTATCGCTGGAGGGTGGTTCGGAATTTCACTCAAAAACGGCTGCACGGATTAAGATGAAATTGGCACTCGGATCACTCAGTTTCTGAGTTAAAATTTTGGGCGTTTTAACGCCATACACTAGTACATATATAATACGCGAAGGAATTTTTTTTCAAGGTCATCAGATCCGCCCCTCGTTTGATTTTCAAAAATGAGTGTTCAAATAAAAGGAATTGGCCTGTAGATGTGTAATTAAAAAGGTTAATTCAAGTTAGTTGGAGTGCAATGGGGTATATTCGTTGTGCTGGGTATGCAGTTACAGTTGCACGGCTATACTCAATCCCGACTCTTGCGTCCTCGTTTGCGCACTCTGGGCAACGTGAGCAACCCATGTGCGAGATGCGGTAACCAATCCGAGTGAAGCCTTGGGGTCACGACAGAAAGAGAGGGAGCTTCGGTGGGGCCACTCCGACTCATTCAGTTTAAGGGCCCACTGGAGTATGCAGCGTATGTTCACCTGTAGATGCGGCTGCAAGCGGGTGTCTATCTTGGAGCAAGCGGCTCGCTATATAATCGTGTATTTGGTTGCGAAACCA
>NW_016195773.1:2796-2992 GCF_001687245.7 Rhagoletis zephyria | reverse complement strand
ATTGAGGAGTCGCGCTACCTCAAGCACATTCAAAGGTAAGTGTGTCTGTTTTTTGTGTGTGGTTGTTTGTCAGTTTTTAAAAAGTTGCCCTTTTCTGAGCACTCTTTTTACGATGCAAACGCTCAGAAAACCCCGGTTTAAGGAGAAAGAGAGAGAGAGAGAGAGAGAGAGAGAGAGAGAGAGAGAGAGAGAGAGA
>NW_016195773.1:0-2720 GCF_001687245.7 Rhagoletis zephyria | reverse complement strand
CAGCCGTTCGTGCCTAGCGGCGATTACGAAGGTTTTTTGCTGTTGCTTGTTTTCTTGCTTTCGACGAGTGATTAGCGGCGCTAATTAATTGCAACAGCAGCAGCAGCACTAGCTTAATTATTCAAATAGTGGTTAGAAGTGAGAGAGAGAGAGAGAGAGAGATGTTTATTTTCCCCATTCTCCCTTCTCGTGTTTCAGGGTGTTTTTGCGGCAAATTTTTTAGTCGGAATAAAGAAGAGGGCAGTTGAGTATCGGACACGGTAGGGGGATAATCGGTCGAGAGCCCGGCGAAGGAGCATGATGTCATTACACCCACCAATTGTTGGACAGACGGGTAGTGTAGTGTGTTATTTTGCGCAAGAAATGCTGTGCTGTGTTATCGCTATTAGCGTGTGCTGGGGGTGACTGCTGAGTGCAAACTGACCGAGAAGAATGGCCAGAGTGGAAGATGGGAGAGTGAGTGAGCGAGTGAGCAAGTGAGTGGCCGGCAACAATAGCCGAATGTGCAACAAGTGATTGGTATTAGCGCCTTCCTTCACTCTGTATCTTTCTTTTTGTCTGACTGTGTGTGTGATTGTGGCAGAGAAGATGTGAAGGAGACCCCTCTTTCTTCTTTCTTCAGCACACAGCCAAATCAGCCCCTCTCAATTGGGCAATTGTTGTTGTCGACCCCCTCTTCTTCTCCCTCGTTTTGTCTTTACCTTCAATTTTTTAAGGACGAAAAACTGCGGTTGTTGATGCTGCTGTCGCTGCCGCCCCCGGTGCTTTGTTTTTGCTGGCAATTTGCTTCACTCAAATTGATGAGCACGAAGAGAGTGCTGGGGGAGAGAGAGAGAGAAAGAACATCTTTTTCTTTCTGTTTGCTTCGAGCAGCAGCGGCAGCAGCATTTCGATTCCTCAAGTGACGATGATATTTTATAATTACATGCTTGCAGGCGATGGATGGGATGCTGGTGGTGGTACTGCTGCAGTCAGTGTGTGTGTGTGTGATAGATGTGAGTGTCCGAATGTGAATGTGAATGTGAATGTTATCATTAGGAGTGTTTTTCTTTCCTTTTTCCTTTTTTCTGCCTCCTCAAGTTCAATCCTCGCGCTCTCCTGCAAATCGTCCCGAAAGGCAAATTCATATCTGAAGACTGCCTGACTGGAGAAAAACTGTTGCTCTCTGTCTCTGTTTTTCTCCCCGTTTCTGTCTCTGTTTTTTTTTCATTTTCATTCTAATTCGCCACTAATTCGCTGGAGTTGAGAGGCAGAAAAAGGGACTGTTGCTGCGCCTTTTAAAGCTCTTCTCTTCTCTGTTCTGAGCTTCTCACCACTAAAATGGACGCATCATTTAAATTAACTACGCAATGATTACACAATTACAGTCAAAAAATGATAGCAGTAATGAGTGGCGGCGGCGGTNTGTTGCTCTCTGTCTCTGTTTTTCTCCCCGTTTCTGTCTCTGTTTTTTTTTCATTTTCATTCTAATTCGCCACTAATTCGCTGGAGTTGAGAGGCAGAAAAAGGGACTGTTGCTGCGCCTTTTAAAGCTCTTCTCTTCTCTGTTCTGAGCTTCTCACCACTAAAATGGACGCATCATTTAAATTAACTACGCAATGATTACACAATTACAGTCAAAAAATGATAGCAGTAATGAGTGGCGGCGGCGGTGAGGAGGATGGTAGGGCTGCTGCAATTGAATAATGTATGTGCGCAGAGGAGACAAAAATGATCCATTTTCGTGTGTTTGTCTGTCGGTCTGTCTGTACTACCTTCTTCTTCTTCTTCTTCTCCTTCACCTGTTGCACGTCTGCTGCCAATTATTTGCTGATGCTGCCGCTGCTGCACACACAGTCCCAGTCACATATTATGCAAATGATTTCCAATCATTTTCTGGATGCTTTTCAGCCTTCTTTTTCTTCGTGTTTTCTCTCTATCTTCTCGCTCTCTCTCTCTCATCTAATTATAGTATGATATACGCCAGTGAGAGATGCACTCAGATGATAATATTAAGCGGCGGCGGCGGCGGTGAGTGCATCATCGTCTAAATCCCCGCCAATGCTGTCCGGTGTGTGTATTAATTTAATCTGCAGTAGTTTTTGTGCCCAGTCAGTGATGCTACTTCTCTATTCACTCACTCTCTCACTCTCCGCAAAGACAACAATTTTGTTCTTTTTACTTCTTTGCCTCCTTTTTAAAATTGCAAATTTTTAAGCGGTGGCGGCAGCTGAATGTTGATTTATGCGAATCGAGCTCGCGCTCCAGTGTGCGGACAGAGAGAACATCTCTCTCTTTCTTCCTTCTTCTCCTCGCCGATTCTCGCCGATTAAATTGCTGCTCGGTGCAGTCAGGCAGTGAGTGAGAGAGTGAGAGAGTGAGAGATCGGTATCGCCAGGCTGAAAACTGCAGGCGAAAAAACGCTACGATTGTAGCCTTTTTAAAGTTGGCACTGCTCGCCAGCCTGGTGAGCAGTGCCTGAAAATAATAGCCCTCAATCAGCAGCTAATCACATATCATTTTGCACGATTTTGATTCACTTTTGGAGTGGATGCTGCCGCTGATGCTGATGTCTGAGCACAGGTAGACAGAGAGTTCACCTTTTTCAATTCTTCCCCCCCCCTTCTCCTTCTGACGCCACAATTGTAATAATAATCATAATAATATTAGACAGACAGACTGATTTGTCTATTGACAGATGAGATGGTGGCAGGAGAAGGAGGGGAAAGGTGGGGGGGGGG
>NW_016195772.1:0-2992 GCF_001687245.7 Rhagoletis zephyria | reverse complement strand
ATATCGAAAACAAAATCGATAACGAAACCAAACAGATCCACATTAACTGTAATCAACATATGTACGAATATATGCATTTACATATGTACATACGCTGCGGTTAGGTTATAAATGGCGCGCCATCTGCTTATCAAATGCCGCATTATATACGCATACATACTTTTTGTGTCCTTCTCCCACTTCCAATGCATGCACGTGCTTGCAAATAATAACTAAGTGATTTTGTATGGAAAATCATTTATGCCCATGTATTTGAATAAAATAAACATATAAAGAAGATATCAACCAGTACTTCCTATATACCAAACGAAAGGAAAACTCTTGAGTTTTTGAATTAGAGAACACAAAAACAAAATCATTCGAGCGGTTTTCGAGCATTTTGGTAATTAAAAAAATTTGCAAATTTTTTCAAAAAATGTTTGCTTTAAAGTGCTCAATATTTGTTAAATTTATATAAAATTTGTACACGATAATATTTCCACTGCTCCAAAGAACCTACATCCCGAAAATGAAAGTTATATCTGCCAACGATAAGTTGCTAGAGCACTTTAAAGGCTCAAAATTGACCCCAAAATAAGGCAATGTTTATCGTTATTTTTACGACAGAAACCGAACTGGTTACTTACAAAAATGAATCCGTCGATAGGTCTGGAATTTTATCTTTGAAACGCCATACTTTTCTTTGAAATCGCTTCATTAGTTCTCGTGCAATAAAATTTTTCGTGAAGCTCAAAAAATTACAACTACAACATTTCAGCATAGCCCCCATATCGTAGGGCAAGACGTATTCTACGTCAAAACACTTCTCACGCGGGATATGTTTTGGTTGTGATTGATCTGTTGGTTCTGTTTTCTGGAGCTACCGAAAGAATCGCAAGTGCATCTGATGGATCTCACCGATTTTCTAATCGTATTCTCGAGATAGCTCGATTTGCAAATGCATACACCGTTGTTTGAGCCACCGAACGCCCCAACAGTAGACTTACTATCACCGAGGGGCAACGATGCCGATGCCAGAAACTATCGTTCACCGTCGCCGTAATCGACATTATCGCTTCTGCTGTCATCTCTATCTCTATTTCTCTCTCGATCCCTCTCCCGCTGCTTAGATACATCAGGTTGCCGGCCCGCGTGCATGAAGAGCGATGTGTGCAAGGCGAATTTAATAAGGTGGTGCTATCGGCGAATCTGCATTTTTCGCCGTGAAGAATATTACGTCAAAATGATGTGTTTATTGTTATTCATACCAAGACAGTAGGACTATCTGCGTATAATTTGTTAGTGTAATTTTATACTTATATACGGCTAACAACAACTTATTAAATTCGCCTCGGATGTCTGCTGTACGACTGTGACGTATTAAAATACCTCTCTTTGACTCTGGATTGACTGAGCATTACTTCAGCATACAACCAAACCCATCTAATAATTGATTAACAAAATAGCAGTAAATGATTCCACGAGATTTTTGACCATGAATTCGAATTTGGGCTCCGCTTTTCTTATGGCCTATAGGTTTTGAGATACCTCGCACGATTTATCCTCTCCAAGGCAAAACCCCTCATCGATAATATAGATTGTAAAATAATATTCGGTTTTTCTTAATTTGGAAATGTGGAATCGTTTTATTTTAATATCAATATATTCTCAAACTGTAATTTTTGGCAATTGTTATTTTTTTTCGAAAAATAGTCAAAAACTGAATAACCTAGCAGTACACCAAGGTAGCACTCAGTCTCAGCGAGCTCAAAATACTGTTCTACACTCAGTACATGGGATAGCGTGAAACGATCTTTGGCCAAAAGTCCCGGTTTCCACCGCCATAAAATTGTTAAATTCAATGTTTGTAGATAAAACAAATTGTCTCCTTATCATCGTTAGTTATTAACTCACATTTCTTTGTGTGTATGCATTTTTAAATAAAGAAATTCCCTGTATGATACTTATACATATGTACATACGTTTGTAGCTGTAGAGTTAATCTTCACTGTTCATCACCGTTCGACATTTTTATTTTACTGACGCAATAACTGTTGTAATGTCATTTATCAAACGCTTAGGCTGGACACGGATTGGATGCGCTGTCACAATGACAAGACAGAGTTGCAATCAAGATTTATTCTTTATTCTTATTCTTATGCAGTTATTGCAAGCGACTGATGAACATTTCTTCTTTTCTGATGAGTGAGCTTGTTTTTTATTTCTTTGCCCTGAAAAACTGTCAAAATGACACAACAGAAATTTGTACATTTTAAATGTTTGACATAACTGCAGGAGGGCATAGCCCATTGAAAGTATTATCTACATTCTTGCTGCGACCGACACATGTACATCATTATATGTTTAGGCACATATGAATGTATGTATGTATGTAGTTACAAGAATTGCTGTAATGCAATGCTGTATCGGTAGTCATCACTTCCTTGCTTATATTCTGCAAAAAATTTTGAGTTTGTTCACGTTTTTCGTTTTTTAGTAAAAAGAAGGCTAATGAGTATTCATTGTTGCCGTGCAACGGTTAAATCCACACATATGTTTGTAAGCAAGCTCACGTGTATATGTATCTACATTATACTTATTAGTGTGAGTCCATCATACTTTTCTCACCGAAATGTATCCAATGTAAGTGACATTCTTTTTCAATGTTTTTTGGATGCTTTCCTCTATCTTTTGCAATCATCTTCGATGATTTGTCATTTTTTAAAACAGTTTTCATGTTGACTGTCAGACGTATTTCGGTCGGGATTTTGTTGTTTATAAATCTCAGATTACTGATTACATTTAAATTGGCTTCAAAGAAAACTTTATTTGCGATAATCTAAAGTTTGCAAGAAGAAATTAGCAGTATTTGCACAATGGCTGTGTATGAAACACCACACCTAATAAGTTTACGGCCAAACAACGAAAAAAATGTTCTACTTTTAAAAAAGTGTCTTAAAATAAGTATCAAAAAGAGCTAACATGGCAGGAGTTAAAGGTTCCGGGACACATT
>NW_016195769.1:0-2992 GCF_001687245.7 Rhagoletis zephyria | reverse complement strand
TAGCCGCTATGGCATATATTGCGTTCAGTTCTTTGTTGTATCCTTCTTTGTTAGTGGTATAGTGAATATCTTTGAGTTGCGTAGTACTTATACGAGTACTCTTCTAGTTATTTCTTTTAAAACTTTACTCACTTATTTTTTGGTAAAGTTTTTGGGTTCGGTATATGGCGATGTGAACACGAGCCGGTAAGATTTTTTCACCAGTTTTTCAGTGCACGGCTATGGTTTAAACTTAATTTGAATGGTTTAAACTTAAATTGAGGCTGGTTTAAATAAAGATTAGCCAATCAAATGTCACTCAGCTGTTCAATATAAATGCAGTTTACGCGATCTAAATTTAAAATGGCACTGAAAAACTGGCCCTAAAAACGAAAAAAACATATCGTTATCTTCAATTTTTCAGCCGAAAGCCTCCATTGCTAGCGCTGCGTATATTTATCGTTTATTTAATAATTTGTTGTTGTCACACGATGGGATGGGCAAAGGGTTTTCGAAGTGAAACTTTAGCATGTAGGCTGTCGACCGAGAGCTTAAATGCATTTTCAATAAAAGCGCCACCCTAGTATGCATACATACATACATACATGTATATACCTATGTCTCACAAATTCCGTTCATTTACTGAAACAAAAAGATAATTAAAACGGGAAGTTAAAAGCAAACAAAAGAACCTGAAGCAGTGGACAACTTAAATACTTAAGATTGAGAACAATATTATTGAAGTAAGAGAAAAGTGAATGCTATCAGTAGACCATAAAGTAATAATTTGAACGCCACAATAAAAGATAATATCTGTGAATTTTTGTTTAGTACTTTAGATAAAAGTTGTTTATTTAAGCAACTTAAATTGTCCATGTAGTAATGGTAAATAGTAGTAACTTGCTGTAACTCTTTCAATGTTTCTGGTCGAGCGGAGAAAAATAGCCGCTCACTCCGCTGTCGTATGAACTGGCGGTAGTTAAAGTTGTAATTAATTCAGTACAAATTTTAATAAAAATGGCAATGTGTAAAAATGTATATGTGAACCGGAACAGAGCTATATCCAAAAATTGGCGCAATACAAATAATCGTTATAGGACTGAATTTCAAGTTTCGAGCAAAAATGTTGAATTTAAAAAAAAATCGTCCTCCATCTTGGATCCGCCATTTTGAATTTTTAAAATCTGACACCAGATTTGTATTCCGCGAGCCTAACAATGTTTAAAAAAGCATCCCTTCATTTAATTTTTTAAATTTTGAAAATTTTATTAATTATATTATTTGTCGGCTCGTGAGTTTGATGAATTGCATCACTTCTACTGAAGAGCAAAAGTGCACAAGCATTTTCAGCCCGTGAACGATTTCTTATTTTGTGCCAATTTTTGGACATAGCTCTATTCCGGATGACATGGAACGTTACATATAAATTTGTATATATGTATGAGCATATTTTCAATTAAAAGACAAGAATTTCAAGAAAAAGGGAAATGTACTCTTTTCCTTTTAAAACGTGCCGGTTGTTTTAAGAAAGAGTTAAGTCCAGAAATGCTACAGAGCCCAAAGCACTAAACGGCCAAACCAAGTCTGTGCAGAAGTGCTATCGTAAATGGACATTTTAAATGAATCTATCATTCAGAAGCGTTGGAAGTTGGGCTCCTTGCACATCTCTGATGACTGTGGAAAATTAATATTTTTTTTTGTGTGGGAAAATCATAGTATACTTATCTCAATAACGAGAACAGATATAGAAATAAACGTAACAGTATTTTATAGCTTCGGTGATGGAAAATTCAGGAAACCATGACCTTCAAAATTGGAATTTTTTTCTTTTTTTCATTTTATGACCTGAAATTAACTTTTTAAAAAAATTTAAACATATACTTTTGCTGTTTTTGCTTCAAGCAATACATTTCCATGGACGCCTTAATCGAAACGTATATTTTAATTTTTTAAAGTTCATTCCATACCGTTTTCAGTTTTCTACGAATTCCGTATTAAGAGACTCACTGAAGATGGCCAAAAGTCACCAAGCAAAATATAGAATTTATAATTGAATTTATAATTATTGATATAAATACAAAAATAAATAGCTTTCACAAAAATAAATGGCCTTGAAAAACATATAAAAATATGCTTAACTTTTTATCATAGTCACAATATATCGATGCTTATGCTTCCTCTCAACACTCATAATGAGTAGCTGTTGCTTGGAATGGATGTAGCTACTCTGATTGCATCAATATAAATTAGCATTGATCTAACGAATTTTCGGTAAATGGTTCTAATAGTTACGTATGTATGCATTAATCAGTATGAAATCAGCACAACCTAATATTCAACTGAACCATGCCAAATATTTACTCATTCTGCACTGCTCAAATTTTATAACATCAATTTGTATGTACACATTTATGTACTAGTAGTCTACAATTAAATTCTATAAACCAAAGTTAGTTGGTTGGCTAGTAAATGTGCAATCGTTTATTTACAAAATGTTAATTGCTTTAAGATGATGCCTCTTGGCCACAGCCCAATAAACTTTATCTCCATCTCCTTAGAACGGATTTCATTGAGGCTTGGGCTGTGTCTGTGCGAATAAATACGTAAATGCAAATCTACATATTTGCATATGTAAAAGCTTAAATTGGTTTTGCAAAGCGTTCTTAATTGTGTTTCTTCAGAGAATACTGATTGGGAAGCAGGGCAACTGCTTGAATGTTTTTATTAAATAGTAAGGTTTTTGGTAAGAGAATAAATTAATTAGAACACATATGTATGTATGTAGTATGTATTTAATCGTACTATGTGTGCAAATTCATCTGAAAGCGAGTATGAGTTATTTACTTATTGCTATTGTGAAGATATTTTGTTGATAAGAATCTGGTTTTCTAAATATGTATGTAACTCTAATTGACGACAATACCATTTTAATTTCGTAGAGAACTGTAATCACTCTGGATTACTTTTACAAGTGTTAACAGCAAACAAATTATAAAGTACAAAAAAAAAAAAA
>NW_016195768.1:185-2995 GCF_001687245.7 Rhagoletis zephyria | reverse complement strand
GGCCCAAGGGTTGTTCTATGGTAATTAATTATCATTTTTTATTGAAATAATTTTCAATAGGTGACTTTGCTTGTTTAGACATTTCAGTTTTAAAGCTATTTAAGTCCTCTTTCANCTTTTAGTTGGGAATAAAAAATATTTGGCCAAGTTTAACTCGTAAAGAAAATAACTGTTACTTTCGGTCCCTTCAATATTCGCATTCGCAAAAGATCCGCATTGATTATTGCGAATGCGAAAGCGAATGCGAATGTTAAAATTAATGCGGAAGCTCCGCGGTTGCGAATGCGAATATTCGCAACAACCCTGATTTGAATATGGAGAAGCAACTATCTGGAAGTATTTTGCATAAAAAATTTACTAAGTATAGCCTTGTTTGTAGGTACGATTTTTCTTTAATTCAAAAAAATTTAAATATTTCAAAAACGGTGACACTTTTACTCGAAAAATGTTTGCTTATCAGGGAGCTCACCACCCCACCTGCCTTCTCCTCAAGTTTGGCAGGTTACTTCTGGGACACCCTGTATGTACAAATATCGCCATTTCAAAATTTGCACAAAAATTATAAAAATTCAGCGGGTTTACCCAACAACAAACTTTGAATTCAGAATTTTTAAGGAGATTCCAAGTTTTCAATTTCATGCATTTTTTCCATATAAATGTGTTCGAAAATATTTTTCTTCTTATTTGGCGCTGTAACCGCCTAAGCAATTTTGGCCGAGTTCAGCAAAGCACGCCAGTCGTTTCTCTTCTGTGCCAAATGACGCCAATTGGAAACACCAAGTGAAGCCACGTCCTTCTCCACCTGATCTTTCCATCGCAGTGGGGGCCTCCCTCTTCCCCTTCTACCTCCAGCAGGTTCCGAGTTGAATACTTTCAGAGCTGGAGCATCGGTGTCCATTCGAACGACATGGCCAAGCCAGCGGGGCCGCTGTATTTTAATTCGCTGCATTATGTCCATGTCGTTGTAAAGCTCATACAGCTCATCGTTCCATCGTCTGCGGTACTCGCCGTCGCCAACGCGTAAAGGCCCATAAATCTTCCGCAAAATCTTTCTCTCGAATACGCCAAGAGCCGCTTCATCGGATGTTGTCATTGCCCATGCTTCTGCGCCATATACAAGCACGGGCATGATGAATGACTTATAGAGCGTAGTTTTCGTACGTCGAGAGAGGACTTTACTCCTGAATTGCCTACTCAGTCCAAAGTAGCACTTGTTGGCAAGAGTGATTCTACGTTGGATTTCAATGCTGACATTATTATCGGTGTTAATGCTGGTTCCCAAGTAAACGAAATTCTCTACTTTCTCGAAATTGTAACTGTCACAGTGACGTGGGTCCCAAGGCGGGAATGTGCTGACTTGTTTGTTTGATGACAGGAGATACTTCGTCTTGTCCTCTTTTACCACCAGACCCATTCGCTTTGCTTCCTTATCCAACTTGAAAAAGGGCAGAACAGACTTCGCGGTTTTTGATACCGATGATATCGATGTCATCGGCATAAGCCAGCAAGTGCACGCTTTTGTAGTAAATTGTTCCTGAGCGGTTCAGTTCTGCAGCTCATATTATCTTCTCCAACATCAGGTTAAAGAAGTCACTTGAAAGGGGTCGCCCTGTCTGAAAACCCGTTTAGTGGCGAACGGCTCGGAGAGGTCTTTCCCAATTCTGACGGAGCTGGTGGTATTGCTCGGCGTCATTTTACACAGCGGTATGAGTTTTGAGGGGATGTCAAATTCAGACATAGAGGCGTATAGGCAACTCCTTTTAGTGCTGTCAAAACCGCCTTTAAAGTCGACAAGTGAGTGGTGAGTGCAGATTCTTTTCTCGCGGGTCTTTTCCAAGACTTGGCATATTGTGAATACCTGGTCTATGCTGGATTTTCCAGGTCTAAAGCCACACTGATAAGGCCCAATTACTTCATTCACGGTGGGCTTCAGTCTTTCACACAATACGCTCGATAAGACCTTGTAGCCTTTACTTAGAAGGTTGATCCCGCGGTAGTTGGTGCGAATGGCGGGGTCACCTTTCTTGTGGATTGGGCAGAGCCCACTTAAATTCCAGTCGCCGGGCAAGCGTTCATCTGACCATATTCTGACCAAGAGTTGATGCATGCACCTTATCAAGTCCTCGCCACCGTACTTGAATAGCTCAGCTGGCAGGCTTTCAGCTTTAGCAGCTTTGTTGTTTTTCAGCCGCGTTATTGCTATTCGTACCTCGTCATAATCAGGCGGTGGAACGTCGACTCCCGTCATCATCGACTGCGGCCTCGGGTTCTTCTTATCGACAACTTTCCGTGCTGCTACCATTCAGTAGGGCGGAGAAGTGTTCCCTCCATAATTTAAGTATGCTTAGAACATCGGTTACTAGGTCGCCATTGTTGTTCTTACAGGACTACGCCCTGGTCGTGAAACCTTCCGTAAGTCGCCTAACTCTTTGGTAAAATTGTCGGGCATTCTTCCTGTCGGACAGCATTTTAAACTCTTCGCACTCACGTATTTCGGCCTCTCTCTTCTTATTGCGGCAAATACGTCTCGCTTCCCTCTTCAGATCCCTTTAGCGGTCCCACATAGCGNTAGAACATCGGTTACTAGGTCCCCATTGTTGTTCTTACAGGACTACGCCCTGGTCGTGAAACCTTCCGTAAGTCGCCTAACTCTTTGGTAAAATTGTCGGGCATTCTTCCTGTCGGACAGCATTTTAAACTCTTCGCACTCACGTATTTCGGCCTCTCTCTTCTTATTGCGGCAAATACGTCTCGCTTCCTTCTTCAGTTCCCTATAACGGTCCCACATGGCTCGCGTTGCGCCCGATCGC
>NW_016195768.1:0-175 GCF_001687245.7 Rhagoletis zephyria | reverse complement strand
TCTTCTTATTGCGGCAAATACGTCTCGCTTCCCTCTTCAGATCCCTTTAGCGGTCCCACATAGCGCGCGTTGCGCCCGATCGCAGCGTGGCCCTTTAGACGGCACCCTTTTTCTCTGCAGCTTCCTGACACTCCTCATGAGCGGGAAATGTGGTTCCACTGCTCGCATATGTCGG
>NW_016195766.1:0-2993 GCF_001687245.7 Rhagoletis zephyria | reverse complement strand
ATTTGTATAAAAGCGCGGGGTGAAACCCGCGGGTATAAGCTAGTATAGACATATTTGTTTAAATGAAGTTAGTATGCTGTCAGAAAAAAATTAAACATTAAATTTGGAAAAGATATCTTAAGAAAGATGATATTTTTAGTGAGGTCCTAAATACATTAATAAATTTAATATCTCCTATTAAAAAATTACGCAATTGCATTCTGAAAATACTTGGAATGAAATTAAATGCAAATAAATTCAGAATGATACTCCAATACTTAAAACACCAGTATATGGTTTCCTATTGGGACACTACAACAATGTAGTATGCACTATTCCAAGACGAATTTGGATTAAGTACGGAATATTTGACAATAAAAAAAATTTAACATGAAAAATTAAAAAACAATTAGAGAGAATTTGATAACAGGCTATGAGGTTCATTATCTCTCTCNATTCCAAGACGAATTTGGATTAAGTACGGAATATTTGACAATAAAAAAAAATTTAACATGAAAAATTAAAAAACAATTAGAGAGAATTTGATAACAGGCTATGAGGTTCATTATCTCTCTGGTGCAATTCCCCTGTATGCTAATGAGGACGTGGCTACTTCAGTCAGATTATTTCGCAAAAAATGAACAATACCGCTTTGGTAATTTTTGATCAAAATTGGTAATTTTTTTCTTTATTTATCAAGTTTGGGAATTTGTTAATTTATTTTTCAATTTGGTAACTTTTTCGATTCGGTCTTACATGTCAAATAGGTCAATATTGGTTCTGATTCTACATTAGTAAANTATTTATCAAGTTTGGGAATTTGTTAATTTATTTTTCAATTTGGTAACTTTTTCGATTCGGTCTTACATTTCAAATAGGTCAATATTGGTTCTGATTCTACATTAGTAAAAGGCCCGTAAGCGTTTCGTTTTATAGAAATACCAGGTAATCCTGAAAGTTTCGCAAGGCGAAAGTTGTTCCAGCGTTCCTTAGCTAATAAAATGGTGNTAATCCTGAAAGTTTCGCAAGGCGAAAGTTGTTCCAGCGTTCCTTAGCTACTAAAATGGTGTGTTCTTTAACAAACCGCTTGAAAGTGGCTATTGCTAAGTATATCCACCGTGTCCTTTCCTGGAAGGTTTTGGGTGGTCCTACCTTTCCCTGTCAGTTCGCCAGCTTTTCAATTACCATTAATTTTCCGGTGTACCCGGCAACCATATATATGAGAGAATTCTACGTAAATATGTATGTTCTCGTTAAGAAACCTGAGGCATTCAGCGGGGCACTTCACTCTGTCTATGTGTGAGTCGAAAGCTTTCCTTCAAGCGTTGACTTTTTGATATATTTTCTTGTCACTTGCTTACATACAGTGGTCGAAAAAATTTTAACCGCACCATATTTTGATAAGTTTTAACATGTTGTTGTNAGCGGGGCACTTCACTCTGTCTATGTGTGAGTCGAAAGCTTTCCTTCAAGGGTTGACTTTTTGATATATTTTCTTGTCACTTGCTGTCGAAAAAATTTTAACCGCACCATATTTTGATAAGTTTTAACATGTTGTTGTTTTTTTTTGTAATTTAGTTATATTGGTTTGGTTATATTTTATAAAAATATTGTTCTTTCTTTAACAGAACTCAAAAAAATTCAATTTTCAAACTTTGTTCAATATTTAAAAATTCAGCAAACTTTCGTTAAAATTTTAAGTTAATGGAGCGCTGATTGCCTGAAAAGCTTGGTATCTTCGGATATACATATGTACAGACATATCGAGCCCTAACTGCCAAAATGACGTAAGCGAAATTTTTTTCAAAATTTTCTTTTTGATGCAGAAAGGCATCGATATGTATGTTTGCACAGTTCTGCACATAAAATAAGTTTGGTAACTTTTTGTTGAAAAAATAAAAAAAATTTGTAGCAACACTGTACAGAATCTGCGCCAACTAAAACTTTTTTTCTTCGTCGTCACCTCCATGNAAAATTTTCTTTTTGATGCAGAAAGGCATCGATATGTATGTTTGCACAGTTCTGCACATAAAATAAGTTTGGTAACTTTTTGTTGAATTTGGTAACTTTTTCCGGTGATTTTGGTAAAAAATAAAAAAAATTTGTAGCAACACTGTACAGAATCTGCGCCAACTAAAACTTTTTTTCTTCGTCGTCACCTCCATAATAAAAACATAGTAAGGTAGAACCGTTCTCTCTTTGAACAGGTAGTATCAGTATAGCAGCTGATTTTTTTCTCAAAATATTTGGTCTCGTAAATGTTAAACATTTTTAATTTCTTCTCCCAAAAATTCTAAATTGCAATTTTACAAAACAAGCGATTGAATAGTAGCTTTTGAACCGCTCACCCAACTCAGCAGCATAACCGCTGGCCATGCAAAGTATTGATCAATGCTTCGAGCAGCAAACAAATTTACTAAGAAAGAAAGTTGCAACGATTCTCCTTTTTTCCAATTTAAATATTTTATTTTTTTGTATCTCATATAGCACGCTTTGAATTAGAAGAAAAAAATCGGAACAGTTGTTGGCACTTTGTTGTTGAATGAACCATATTTTTATACAAAATTGGCGGAAAAATATTAGAATAAAAATTGTTGCATATATTGTGAAAAATTTGCTGTGCCAATAGTTTGTTCCGGCAGTGTAGTTATTTCCTGAAATTAAAACAATAAACATTTAAAATATGNGAATAAAAATTGTTGCATATATTGTGAAAAATTTGCTGTGCCAATAGTTTTTTCCGGCAGTGTAGTTATTTCCTGAAATTAAAACAATAAACATTTAAAATATTTGATTTTTTTTCATTGCAGAACTTACTTTCACGTTAGAAGTAATTTCAACGTTAAATGTACATACATACATTCATACATATGTATATATATATACTTTCACGAATTTCAAATTTTATTAAGAATTTTTGTAAACTTTGTGGGTATGCATTTTTGTTGCCTATTCAATTTTCTATAATAACTAGCTCTTACCCGGTGCGCTTCGCTACACCTAAATCGATTAAA
>NW_016195765.1:0-2993 GCF_001687245.7 Rhagoletis zephyria | reverse complement strand
AACTTCCGTTGATCCGAAAACCATTATGACCTGCCATTTAGTGTGGGTGTGTGTGTGTGTGTTCGGCTCTTTTTCTTTGCCTTTGGCAATGTGTCCCAGGTGCTTTTTATACAAAGTAATATCGTAAAGCTATAGAAAATCCCGATTGTTCTTGAATGGCTGTTTAGCTTCTTGAATCCGCTGATGATCCGCCCTCAGCGTGTGAAAATCATTTTGATGTTTACTACGTTAATACATTTTGCATGCGTGAAAGTGTTGTAGCTGCAAGTAAATATTTACCGGTACTCATACATATGTATGTAGGTATGTAGTTACTACGTGCAAACCAGACAGATTTGGCTTGAAGTGGCGCTTTAATATGAAGACCCTTGTAGTTGGGCAATCGAGCTTAAAGCGCCATTTTAAATATTAGTTATTGATAAAGGTTGAACGAAAGTATAAGTACAAATTAAAGGACGGATAGGTTAATGCCCTACAATCAACTTTCCGTAAATAAGTAAATGCTCAAAAATTTTAGACCTAACTTCTAAAGTGAATATCCCTCTCCAAAAAACCAGGTATATTTTCCAATTGTTTTTATTTTCTCCATAAAAATTAAGGTCCAAATATAAATTCACTTTTCGACTTGAAAGTTCTGAAATGCTCCTAAAAAAACCCTAAAAAAACTTCCCAAATTTTTCGAAAAACTCATAAGGAACGAATAGGTCTTGAAAAATTGCGAAATGTCTCGAAAAAATTTTAAAAATCTCAAAAAACTACAAATATTTATAAATACAGTTCCGAAAAAAATCCAGGAAGATCACAAAAAAAAAACATATTAGTTTAAAGATTATGAAAAAAAAGTGTCGAAAAATCTCTGAAGAAGCCCGGAAAAATCCTCAAGAAATTAAAAAAAAAATATATACCAAAACTATCTGAAGGGAAACACAATAGATTCAGTTATGTCTGGAGAGTTTCGAAAAATCTCAAAAATTATACAAGGAAGAATCCGAAAAAAATTTCAAAGTTCTAACAAATTCCAAACAATGCCGAAATATTCCAAGAAAGTTGCTACAAACCCAAAAAGAAACGAAAAACCTGAAAATATACCAAAAATTCCCTATAGAAATCCTAAAAACTTAGACACGAATAAAGTCTGAAAAGTATTAAAAGACACGTAAAAATAATATTAAAAACAAATACCGTTAAAATCCCGCAAAGTCCCGAAGAGTCTGAAAAAAGTCCCGAAGAACTCGGCAGAGGGTATTGAAATAATTCAGATATATTTCGAAAGACAGATAAATTCAGTAAAGCCCAGAAAGATGCTGGACAGTTCCGATAAATCTCGAAAATTAGAAGGGAAATCGCTTAAAATTCCGATAAATCTTGAAGTATTCCGAAAGATTTCGAAAAAATTTCAATAAACCCAAAATAAGGCTCGCACCTCAGAAAAATTCCGTGAAATATCGAAAAAGTCGCGAAATCTCGAAGAAGTCGCGAAAATGTGCAGAGAGATATATAAAAATTTACGAAAAAGGTCCTAAAAAAGTATCGAAAAGTCACAAAAAATGCAAATAGATTGCGAAAAAATTATGCATAAATATAAAAAATTCCAAAAACAGACCCGAAAAAAATTTCAAATAGTCCCTAAAAGTTTGAAACGATACGCAAATTGCGAGCAATACCGAAAGGTCTCAATAAAGTTTTTCGAGACTAAAGAAATATCTAAGGTTTCCAAAAAATCTAGAATGTTTCCGAAAGATTAGACACGAATAAGCTCAGGAAATTCACGAACACATCCCAAAAAGTTAAAAAAAAAGATTTCCTGAAAGATGCTGACAGTTTCGTAAGATAACGAAAAATTAAAAATTAAGCACGAGGAAATCCCGAAAGAGTCCGACGAAGTTTTGAGATATGCTGAAAAAAAACGAAAGCTCTCGAAAAGGCTTGAAATATCCCGAATAATAAAAAGCGAGAAGACCTCGAAAAGTACCGAAACGAAAAAATGCCAAAGACTCAAGAAAATATTCTCTCAAATCGCGAAAATTCAAAGACGAAAAATCTAAAAAAGCCGGGAATTGATACTAGAAGAATCTTAAAAAGCATCGAGTAACCCGAAATATAACAAAGCATTTCATTTTATAACCAACCAACCAATGCAGTTATTTCCCGCTGTAAGTAGTAAAAGTCAATCTTTTGAGAGGTTTCCAGCGCTATATTCGAAAACACGGCACGACAATTTTTTTAATTCTGAAAACTAGAAATAACTTTTATTTACAATAGATATATGCAAAAGACTTATCTTTTTAGATATATTCCCATCGTACATACATTTTTATGAAGATTGTTCGCCTATGGTGACAGTAAGCGGGGGATTCCGAGACCAACGATGTGAACCCAAACGGCCCCACTCAAACTTTCAAGAGACCTCTTATATAAGAGGTAAACGAATCTAAAAAGTCCTATCTAGAAAATGCCAGCATCTCCGTGCCTCTTATTTCGCCAGAAATTAAAGTGAGAGATACCAAATCAACAAGCCTTAGATACAACCTTCTCACTGATGTTTAGAGGGATGATCGAAACTATTGATTGCGCAACTTGCATATAGTATGAAGGTCAGATGAGCAAGCTCAGACTTTAAGCAGATTTTTGGCATCACAAAGCCTATACATTACAAGCAGAACGCTCTTGGCGCATAGTACGGCTTTTAGATAAAAATCGGGTAACATCATAATCTATGAAATCAATCAGTCCTTGCGAATGTGAGGAACCGACCCTATATGAAGTGTATTCAGCAAATTTTAAAGCTTTTCGCGCTTTTCACCAAAGAAATTGTTGTACAACCTTGAAAGCTTTAAGTGGTAAACTCTGCTCTGGGCTGTCGCTGCAAAGGTCATCTGCTGAAATATTTTACTAAACTTAAACGGGTTTTTTTATTTTAACTCTAGGCTGTAAGGAAAGAATGATGAACAGTGGCGGATTTATCGTACAGGCAACATAGGCTGAAGCCTAGG
>NW_016195764.1:0-2993 GCF_001687245.7 Rhagoletis zephyria | reverse complement strand
AAGACGTATTCTACGTCAAAAGGTTTATCATGGTAGCGCTTTAAATATGTCGCGTGAAAGTCCCAAAATTTTTTTCATTGACATTTACGCGAAAGCGAAATTGAGCCTGAACTGGCAATTAAATATTACCGGTACATACGAACATGGCTGGGTTTGTATGCTGATAAAAAAAGTTATTACAATGGTGAATATTATTCTTAATCGCCTAGTTTTTTTTCTGGAGAGCTGATCTAAACATTGTAAATCTAATTTTATAACCACTTGAGCTTCTTGGAGCTGATAAGCCAAAGTTTGAACCGCTTTTAATTTATGAACTTCTATGTAGTAGAAAAAAATGTGTTAGAGAAGTTGCCGTGGTGCGTTTCCTAAAGCTGGCGCTAACCAAAAGGCAATTGGATCTTTTACTAAAAGATTTAAAATGTTTCCAATTAATCTACCAATGCTTAACCTCGGAAATAAATCAGAGTATTTAAAAAATAGTTTAAATATTTCTTTCATTTGATACAAAATTTGTCTACTATGGATAAGTGGTTTCTTTATTATCAGGAAAGGTCTTTTATTTCGGCCATAAAAAAATATTTGGCCAAGTTTAACTGTTATTACTGTACTAAAAAATAAAAGTCTGGATTTTTCAGTTATTATTAGAATTTTTTCCAAAAAGTTCGAAAAATAAAAATAATGCAGCATTCTTGTCCAGGAGGGTCTGGGATCATTGATAACTTTCTTCTAATACAATATTTTGTCCCGGACTTGTTTATAATACCGAATAAAAAAACAACTGTTATTTTCAGTCTCTGCTTTTAAGAGCTATTAGAGTTTTCCAATAGTTTTATTGTCCCTCTCCTGCGTCGGTGTATGTTGATGAACGTAACTTCGATAGAAATTTTTAGCCCAGGGGTCGAGATCTCTTTGAGAAATACCGAAATAAATTTTGTTGTTGATAGATAACTCATACGCCATGGTATGCGAGTAATTTTGGCAGGCAGGCAAGTAAGTATGTAACTAGTCAAGCAGACTTCGTAAAGTTCGTGAACTTTTATCATTTTATTTGAGTGCATTATTACACAACTCATATTTCTAAACATGGCATGTACATACATACGTACTTACTTGATTACCTCTATCTGCCCAAGTTACTCCAAAGGATAAAAAAACGTTGCTTACTAAAATGTTTAACTCTAAGAGGAGTCAAGTTTTATTTAGAGAGGTTGAAAATGAGTTATACGAAGAATGAAATTTGTATGACCCCGAATTTCTCCCAAATCAGCATCAAAGGCGGAGGTTAATTGTAGACATTTTTTTGCTATCTAGTGCAATTTACATAAGGAGATTTCATGCTAAATGTTACAAAAAGTGGTGCATCTTGTTCTTCGATTTTGTGCATGCCTAATTTCATAAGTACTAAATCTCACAAAAATGGGTTTAATTTAATTTAATATTTTTTTTTCCTTAAAAGTTACGGGAGTGGCAGATATTGATAAAATTGTCTCAAGAAAAGAGGTATCGTTAGAAAGGTAATGAATCAAGCTATCTAACTGTTTTAATACCTAAATATTTTTCATACAAAATTCTTTTGAAACGACGATGATTATTTTATCCAAAACATATTCAATAAAGAGTTTAAAAATTTCCTTTCCGATAACATTTTAGAATTTTTGAAGTTGCTCCAACACAAAAATTTGCTGCTATTGAGTTCAAATGTATATTAATTACTCAAAGAAAATGAAATTTTCCGTAGGCCTGATAAAGTATTTTGTAAGAATTTGGTTTAAGCTATCTTTTCATCATATTTTTCTTCTTAATAACAAAATTTCTAAATTGATTATATGTAGATAAGATTTAATTTCAAAGTTATTATTATATCATGTAATAATTTCCGCAGAGCATGGTTGCATTAAAAAATGTTTCAAGTCAACANTGCCTAATACAAGTAGCCTAAAGGTGCATTTGTGTATATAGGGGTCGAGTGCAAAAAGCACAAAAATGCTAAACAAAAATTTGTGTAAGCCGAAGCAAAAGTTCAAAAGGAGCATTGAAGACACCAACGACGACAACAACGACAAAGATGTCAAAGTTGCAAGTACTCTGCCTACCGGCGGCGCAAGAAATCATAAAACTTTGCTCCATAAATAAAAGCTTTCGTTCTTGCAAATGCTGTCAATATTGCAAAAGCCACAAAATACATCATGATGCGCTAGAGACTCGCGGCATAGCTGGCTGCTGCAGCAGGATGCAACTTGTAACTAGTAACTTGTAGTAAGTACGTTGTAAGTTCCAACTACAAATGCCCCGAGCGACGATAGCGTAAGCACGTGTCCTTGTCATCTCCGGGAGTGAAATTCGACTTGTTACTCGAATTTTAATACGTATTTTTTCTTGTACGCCGCATAAATAATGAAAACTTTTTAAAAGCCGGAAATAATGCACTTACAAGAAAGTTTTGTGTACAGTAAAGAAAAGAGAACAAAAACGTTACAATAAATGCAAAATGTAGCGGGACCGACGAGAATATATAAAATGCATGGTGATGAAACAAATTTTTTTTTTCTAAAAATTTGTACAAAAAGTATTTTTTGCTGCCGCCAGCGTCTTCTCTGAAATATTTATGTATAAATTTGTAAGTACAAATGTTGAGACAAATTTAAAACTTGTTTGCTGCTTATTTTTTTTTTTGATGAACGTTGAAGTGATAAAGTTCCAAGTTATTTCCCACCAAAGTCTTTCTTTAAGTCGCATTGCATTCAGCCGCCTTTCACGTTTGACGCAAGTGCTTTCCGTCAGCAGGTCTTGGACCTCAATCTTGCTCGACTGAATGCACTAACTTCTTGCACAAAGTTTGTAACTACGTAACCTTCATGTCCCTTTTTTTAGTTTTGCAACCGCCTTTGATTTGTTTATTTAATAGCTGCAACAATAGTTGTATGAAAAGTTGTGCAAAGTGAATTTACCCACTAGAACTTGAATGGAGATCTCCCTAAGTGAGGAATAAAAGA
>NW_016195763.1:0-2993 GCF_001687245.7 Rhagoletis zephyria | reverse complement strand
CCAAACACCTTCGAGTACATACAGAGATAAGTTGGAGTTTATGTATGTACATATATATATGTAGCAATAACTGCAGATTTCCTTTTCTTTCAAGCAGCAAATTATCAGCGGTGGCAACGTGGAGCTAACAAATGCTGCCATCGTCATCGCCTTCGCCTTCGCCTTCGCCATCAACATTTACTGCCCTAACCTGTGCCACAAAGTAATAACTTCGAGCTGACTATTTGCTGTGGCTGTTGCTGTTGCTGTTGCTGTTGCTGCTGCAAATAAAGATAAATGTGCGCCAATGTGCCAACGTCAAGTTAGCTACTACCACACGATTTAGCTGCCAGAATCGAAGAAAAGAAGAGTAACAATGCCATTGCAGGCCACCACCACCGACGCCATCACGACCACCGCCAAACACTTGACGCCTCTCGACGACCTCTTTCGACTTCCAAACTTCCAGACAACATGCAACGCTGTGAAAATTCATTTAAGTGAGAATAGTAAGAGCAACAAAAACAGCTACAGCAACAAGTACTAGCTTTAGCAATTCTGGGTAAATATTTGTATCCTTTCTTGTGTGTGAATGTACATACATACATACATATGTAGGTGTGCGTGTGTGTGTAGCTGTGCGAGCATGTAGATTGGAAGCAGCAACTCGGAACAATCCATAAAATTTACAACCGACAGCACTCTTAGTCCAACAGTTGTTCTTTGTTGTTTCTATTGTTGCAGTTTTGCGTTGTTGGTGTTATTTGTTTTGCCTCTTCGACTGTTGCCGTCAGCACTGAGCACAACAAAAACAATAGCAATAAACTGCGTGCTAGTAGCAAGGACGTCACGGCCAGCCATGTACTGATGTAGGTTGGGACAGCGGATTAAAAGAAAGCAAAGAGGACGTCAAGCCGTTGAGAAGTTATAGCGTACGGAGGAAGGGGCTATCTACATACATGTACATATGTATTTTGGGTGCTGCTGGTGTATACAGTCAAATGTTTATATGTCCTGCAGAAAAGGGAGGCAGTAATGTCAGCATGTCACTGAGCAAGTAAAAGAAGCATAGAAATAAAAACAAATCCAAAAGAAGAAATAAAAACATCAGCAACAGCAAGTCCTTTCGACCTACGCAACAACTTATTTTTAGGCCAACGCAATCTGCTTCACCCATTACCACCGCCTACTACTCATGCAAGCTCGCACTTTTCTACCATGTAAGTACACATTACTTCCGGCTCCTCTGGGCTCGTCAGCCAGCTTCTAGCATTCCATGCAGTTCTAGCAAATCTTTTGCTCTATTTTAGATACATATTTTAACCTCGTTGCCGCTATGCCAGCTTTGTGGATGACGTTTCAGTCTGCTATTGCCAACGCGCCTTCATCGACCAAAGTAGGTCCTAGTAGATCCTGTGCGGGCGACTTGTATGTAGATAAATGTGCCGTTTATTTGAATTGTTGGTTTTACCACTCCTGCATCGTTTGGCTGGCATAGTTTGAAACAGTTCTTCACGCTCGGATAGACTGTCTGCAGTGTAAAAGTGCAATTTTCTCGGAGCCTGCCGCAGATTTGTATGCACATACATTTACAGTGAGGGAAATTTGCTAAGGCGCACACTATTTTAAATTTATTTCTACAGTAATTGAAATTCTGGACAAAGCCTCAAAACATGGGATGATGACCCTCCTCAAACGTGTTTTACCAGATCGATCAAAACAAAGAGAGATAACATACTTATTTAAGCAAAACATTGTTTAAGTTGGCCAAATCAAAGCTAAATCGTCATAAAAAATCGGTCGATATGATACTTTCACGCTGGTGGTGCATATGAGGATTTTAGCCCACTGTTCAATCCGTCTTTAGCCCCAGATATCCCTCCAAAAGTATAAAAGACACGATACATGATACTGCGAATCCAAGGAAGATCGCTTACGTACTAAACAGTGTCTAAGACAATAAAGACAGTACTTCAACGCTCACTTACACCCGGACATCTGCGATTCGCCTTACATACATACATCAGCGCAGCAAATCCAGCATACTACACGCTATTTCAAATGATCTCATTCTGAAGCAAGACTGACAGCGCGCATCTACACTAATACGGCGTTTCCACGCTTCGTAATTCGCTCTCCCATTTGTCATTCGCCTTGCCAATTACCTTCCGAATTACTTAATTCGCCATACAAAATTTTTAAAGCGAATTACCTCATTTGTAGGTAATTCAGAACGAATTACCATGCGAATGACGAACGAATCGGCGCCTTCTCTAATATTTATCGAAAATATATCGAAGTTTTCACCGGCCTGGTCCCATTTGCTGGCACTTTTTCTAGTTATAGAATAATATTAATAAAGTATTCTCTATATATATATTAAAATTGTTGATGATAACTTAAATTTTAGCTCCATCTTCGATATTTGCAGTACACAAAAATTATAATAAATAGCGAATAACAAGAACAAGAACTAGAGCTGCCAAACGAATTACTAATGTGTGCCGTGGAACAGGGTAATTCACGAATTACTTAGAGAGCGAATTACGAATTGTGGAAACATCGTATAAAACGTTATTTGAGACTGCCTCATCTAAACCTTTTAAACCCAGTAATGAGAAAACGTTAGTTTATAATGATAAAATGGAAATTACAATGATTAAAAGTAAACTGATGTTGAGAAAACGTCGATTTATAATGAGAAATGGTAAATTTATAAAGATAATACGTGCATACATATATAAGTAATGAGAACTGAGTCTCCTCCAATATTTGTCCTTCTGCCGTTATTCGCCCACTCTCATGTTTTGCAATGCAAGTGCGTGAAATATTGTTGTGTGCTGCACAGCTCTTGCGCCTGATAGTCTTAGCTTGACGTCGCTTATTGTTTTCTTTTAATACCGGAGCCTCTGTTCACCGAATCCTGTTCCACTTGTAATAGGCAGAGTTGTCTTCACCTCGGTTCTTACACTTAGACCAAATAATCTCAAAAGAATTGAGCATAGACGAATACG
>NW_016195762.1:0-2993 GCF_001687245.7 Rhagoletis zephyria | reverse complement strand
TTCTTGTAGCGACTTTGACATTTATAGACCCAACACGTTGGTTTCAGCGGTAATATAAGTTAAACTACCCGGCTTCGGTAGGTTACAAAAAAAATTGTTCCGGACGAGGCCGGTCTTTATTTGTTGATATTCGTTTAACAACTGACTTTACAAATTCTCATAATTCTAAAGCTAAACCTAAAAGTTAAGTCCGAGTGCTTTCAACGTGACAGGTATTTTGCTGATTAGGCGTTTCCCACGGAAACGCCAGTCGCTGCTCTGGAATTTGTTGTCCAGCTTTTTGGTTGCACGTGTAAGGTGTTGTATTACCATCTTCTTTATGTTGAGTTGTGTGAAGTGCTGAGCTGCGCGAGTTTCACTTTGGGTCGTGGCGAACGGGTTTTTTAAAAAAGGCAAAAAGCTACAATTTTGATTACAGCGAAGTGACGCTGAAGATGCACAAAACCAGACTGATTTATTTAATTTCCTCAACTTAAAACGAAACTTATTCTATTTACAATAATTGCTTATTCACTACTTTTGGTTTTTGAATTTAATTAAACTGCTTAACAATCATTTTATNCACAGTTGTTAGTCTTTCTACAGCATACCAAATTTTTAAAATCGGACAATAACCACGCCTACCTCCCATATAACGGTAATTTGGAGAAATACGAATTCTTCGATAAATCAACAAATATTAAAGCTAATTTACTCAAAATTTATGCTTGCAATAATTCTTTACCAAGAAAACCGTTTATGACAAAATTTTGGAAAATGTGCGTAGCACCGCCCACTTATGATCACATATATGTATCTCGGTAACCGTTCTACCAATTTGTACCAAACTCGGTATGATTATTGTGCTTGCCACATAGAAGCAAAGCGTTGAAAATTATTGGTATCAGATTCAAATTACGACCAGTTTTCATATAACGGCAAATTTCAGAAATGCTTGAAACTTCAATATTTCGAAATTTAAGGACGCTAATTTACTCAAAACTGAACACACCGGCATACCATGTAGCGGTACCTGCGCCGGGTATTTAATGTTCGGCTCCGCCCGAACTTAGACTTTCTTACTTGTTAATTTTCAATTACTCTTTTTGTGTACAATTTTACCAATAGGCCAGAAGTGGTTTTATGTTACTGCTTTGTTAATTTGCTTTAAAAATTCTTCATATTTGTCAGTTGCACCGCCAGGTGTTTTTGCATAATTATTTACATATATAACTACTCCCCCCTTTAGACCAGAATTTGTTTATTTAATTTGATGGTTATATGTCGGTGTTTATTGATAATAACAATAGCTATTATTACAATTATAATTATAAACTGATGTAATTATAATTATACTTAAAATATTACAGATATGCGATATCCAATTCAGTGGCATATTGTACGATTCTACCACTTCGTCTGCATGACCTACGATTTGGTTCCTTATTGCCATAAGTATACCGAAGTATTTTGGTGTTCCCTGATGCTGTCTGTAGTACTCTAATAGCCTCTCTACACTTTTTTCCACGAGCTATATTCACTCGGGTTCCCTAAAAATTCACGGATAGTCTTGGCTATCTCTGGAACACGGTCGGAATCCGTGCTTCCTTGAGCAACTACAGGCTCGTCACTCGAAATTCGTAGTTTGGATTCACTATATCATTAAATAGTTTCTGTCCCTCACTCTGAAAAACTGTTCGGACTATCCTGTGGATAGTCTCTTCTAGTCCTGTCATAGCACTGCTGCTGCTGGCTGTAGTGCCAGGCTCTGAGAACTGACGGTATGTTATCCTCAGGCATTTTGATTATCAAGTTATTCGCACTTTAACTATTAATTTTCTTCTATTTATAATCCGTTAAGTTGTTTTTTATAAACTATGTTATTTCAAAAATTTCACAAAAATTGTAATTTCATAAAAATTACTATTTGATTTCGTCACATAAACTAATTTATTGTGAATATTATAATTATCTTTTTCAAAAAATTCACTTTGTTCGTAACGATTCTTACTTGTTTCTATTTGATTTGATTACATAAAATTCACTTGCTTAAAAAAAANGAATCCGTGCTTCCTTGAGCAACTACAGGCTCGTCACTCGAAATTCGTAGTTTCGATTCACTATATCATTAAATAGTTTCTGTCCCTCACTCTGAAAAACTGTTCGGACTATCCTGTGGATAGTCTCTTCTAGTCCTGTCATAGCACTGCTGCTGCTGGCTGTAGTGCCAGGCTCTGAGAACTGACGGTATGTTATCCTCAGGCATTTTGATTATCAAGTTATTCGCACTTTAATTATTAATTTTCTTCTATTTATAATCCGTTAAGTTGTTTTTTATAAACTATGTTCTTTCAAAAATTGTAATTTCATAAAAATTACTATTTGATTTCGTCACATAAACTAATTTATTGTGAATATTATAATTATCTTTTTCAAAAAATTCACTTTGTTCGTAACGATTCTTACTTGTTTCTATTTGATTTGATTACATAAAATTCACTTGCTTAAAAAAAAATTAACGCTTTTCGCACAACTAAATATATGGCATTCACTTATAGTTAAATAACGATGACTACGGCTCCTGTGTCCACACACGCTTTATGTCTATCGACTTAAGCGTTCCTCCCAAGAAATTGTATCGCTCCAGTCGTAGGATGTTGCTTCTTATTTTAAGGAGCCTTTCCTCCTATTATGAGGCGTTCAACGATGTCCTGTCGCTGATTAGGTGGCCTTCTTTAGGACTTGTTGTTTTTTTTTTTTTGCACTCGCGACTGGGCCTCACGTTGGGCTCCAGTTAAACTACCCGGTTTCGGTAGGTAAAAACAAAATTTCCGGACGAGGCTGGTCTTTATTTGTTGATATTCGTTTAACAACTGACTTTACAAATCTCTTAATTCTAAAGCTAAACCTAAAAGTTAACCCCGAGTGCTGCCAACGTGACAGGTACTTTTCTGATTAGGCGTTACCCACGGAAACGCCAGTCGCTGCTCTGGAATTTGTTGTCCAGCTTTTTG
>NW_016195761.1:2183-2994 GCF_001687245.7 Rhagoletis zephyria | reverse complement strand
TCGTACCTTTCTGGTAGGAGTAGTACAGTCGTTCTTAATAACATCACTTTCATGTAACGTCAGGAGTTCCGCAAGGTAGTATTTTAGGACCGCTTCTATTCGTTATCTTCATNTTTCATGTAACGTCAGGAGTTCCGCAAGGTAGTATTTTAGGACCGCTTCTTTTCGTTATCTTCATAAATGACATAAGTACTTGCTTTTTACACTCTAAATTCCTGCTTTACGCGGATGATCTCATAATCTATTCTACTATTTCGAAAGCTGAGGACTCGGTCCTACTTCAATCTGATATTGATAGAGTGCACTCTTGGTGTGTGCGTAATCGGCTATATTTACATGTTAAAAAATGTTATCTAATAGTTTTTTCACAAAAGTGGAACACCATAAAGTCGTGTTATTACATTTCTGGCACAAAACTAGAGTCAGTTACTCAAGTTAAAGACTTAGGAGTGTTCTTTGACAATAAGTTCCTATTTACCGATCATATAAATTATATAGTGGCCAATGGTTACGCTATGCTTGCTTTTGTACGCCGAAACAGTTCCTACTTTTCTGATCCCTATACACTCAAGAGGCTGTATATAGCTTTTGTTAGATCTCGTCTAGAATACGCCTCCTTTATATCGCGGCCCTTTTAAATCACTTATATCAATAGAATTGAGCGGATACAACAAGTTTTTATTAAGTTTGCGTTGAGGTCGCTGAATTTCGAAAAGCCTCTTCCTTCATATAACTCTCGTTGTCTTCTTATCAATTTAGATTTACTCCAGAGTAGAAGAAAATCGTTATCATGTTCGTTTGTCATCAATGT
>NW_016195761.1:0-2158 GCF_001687245.7 Rhagoletis zephyria | reverse complement strand
AATTAAAAATGGCGGATCCAAAATGGCGGAAAAATATTTCGAAATCGACTGGATGTGCTTGAAGTTTCTTGTTCGGGGGTTTCGGATACCTGCTTACAAACTGGAAGTTACTTTTTAGAAATTCAAAATGGCGGATCAAAAATGGCAGACAAATTTTTGAAAATTTATGGAAATTGGTCGAAACTTGTTTCTCGGAGGTTTTATAGGTCGCTGATTAAGAATTTAAAGTTAATTTGTTGGTTTTGCCGGCTCGAGGTAAAACTTTTTATGGAATTTTAATTAAAACACAGGTTTTTAATTTTCTCCAATATATTTCGGTTACACCGCGGTAACCGTCTTCACGGCAACTATTGACAACAAAAAAAAACGTAAATACACATAAACATAATATAAACAATTTTCGTAACAATAATTATACACTAAATACGTATATGTCTTGGTAGGTATTATTGACTGTGCGGAAATTTTAAGTAGAATATGTTTCAATATTCCTTTTCGAAGTCTCAGGAATTTTGACATGTCTTATGTCCAGCCTTACAGGTCCAACTATGCTCACAATTCACCAATTGCACGAACATTGAGGGAGCTTAATGAATTTAAAGAAATAGATATCTCGCTTCCTGGAGTGGTGTTAAGAAACACAATAAAATTCAATCTTAGTCGTTAATCTTGTATGAGCTTATTATTAAGGCATAGGTAGTAAGAATTATGTATTCCATAACTGAATTAAATAAATAAATATTTCTGCGTGGTTTTAAACAATTATTGAGACATTTAAAAGCAAAATGAAGCGTGTAGTGGCAAAGTGTAATAGTGAAAACAAAAGGAAAGCATGCTATATAAGTTTTTTTTTCGTTTCCTACGGACGCTTACCTGGCGAAAAAGTGGAAGCAGTTCTGCCGGCGAGGACATGCATTAAACACCAAATCGAGCTTTGTGCTATGTGTGTGAGCTATGAGCTTCTACATGGAACTATGCTGGCCTTTCCTTGGTGAATTGTAGTAGTATATTTCCATGGTGAATGTAGACAGTTGCTGGTTTAGTTTGCTGGCAATGGCATGCATACAAAAGCAGTTTCTACAGTAAATAGAACTACCTACTTATTTTTGTTAGTACCTGATTCTTTTAGTGCTGGTATGAGGTAATGCACCAGTGGATAAGGTCGCCAGGCGCTAATTCAAGCGGCATTCTACCGCGCTATTACGTACAAAACAGTGTCCAAATTATTATACATTTAAAAGTTCAGGTTAAATTATGTTTAGAATATTTGCTTCCAAACAAGCCACACTCATGCATCCTCGGAAAAATTCATCAAACAAAAGCTGTGGAGTCAACAGCTGTGGAGTTTATGGTGGTTGGCTACCGTCCATAAATATAAATATGCACTCTGCAAGGCTTTTTAAAATGGCAAGTCAAATAATTCACTTTGCTGCACACCTTCCTTTTGGTCTTCATGAAATTGCAAACACTGTTAATACATCCATTTTTTCATGTACTTAAAATCGTACTTATCTAAATGGCTACATGTCCAAAATTATTGCTACGTGTTCCTAATTAATCAATCTTTGTATATTTATTGATTCCTGCAAAATTGGGCCATGTAATATTAAAATTAACACATGTTTCTGCATTGTTTACATATTTTTATATGCGTTTAGGCATTTCTCTCTCGCAATTGCACCAAGATGACGTCACGCAAAAATTACGCTCAAAAATCCTCTCGCCATCGCCGCGAGTTGTTTCGGTGCACGATCCAGAAAATTCTGTATTCTATCATTCTTGGTTTCGGTGTACGTATAGTTATTTAAAAATATAAAGTTTGATGCCAACCGGGGTTTCTCAGTGAATATATAATTCATGTGAATTATAATTTGAAAGTATCTATTTAGCCAAGGAAAAAGCAAAGCAGTATACTTAAACCAGCACTTCCAGCAGATATTGACCTGAGTTTTCGCACGACTATTCCTGNATGTATTTTTTATGCTTAATATATGCAAATAAAAGAAGAAAGTAAACACAACAACCATCGAGTAAATTTTTATTTGTGTCAAACTGAAATTTTTTTCCAATAATAAACGGTTAGCTGATTCACGTCTACAGCAAGTTTCCCAAAATTAATTGAAAACTTGTATCAACCAAAGCATTTTTTATATTTGCT
>NW_016195760.1:0-2994 GCF_001687245.7 Rhagoletis zephyria | reverse complement strand
AAAACAAAAGTGCTTCTTTCGGGTTAACAATTAAAGCAGTGGAAAAAAGCTAACACGACGATGCCTGTGCTGCAGGAGAACTACTGCAAAGGCAGCAGGTGATGGTGGACCCACATTGAGGTTGCAGTAAGAGGGACTGACTGATTGCCAAGGGAAACTTGGATACACTGTGTGGAAACACAGCAAATGGTGGTGGTGGTCAAAGCGTAAAGCGAAGACGCACGAGCAATTACCATTCACATTGCGTGTCGTTGATTCATCAGAAGAAATGAAAAGACAGTGCACCACGAGCTGTGACATTGAAACAGTGAACAAGGTGGGCAATTATCAACAATGCGAACTAATTGTGCGGAACCGAGGTGGTGTATCAGTGGACATCCAAATAGGTGCAACTGTGAAAAATTTTAAGCGCAGGGATTATGGAAAGGAAGTACACTCAAGCTGCGAAAGTTTTACCAGCAATAGAAAAAGCAGCTGTTGAAGAGGTAAAACTTACGGGCGTCGCCGTTGTTGTTGCTAAAGTAAGAGCCAAGTTTCAGTAGCAGTCATCGTCTTCCAGCAGTCATCACAAAAATTGGCATTCAATGGCTAGAAAAGGAGAGAGCGTAGGACACAGTATCATCATCAGTATCATCATCGGAGAGTCGCTGAGTGGGAGATAACCGATAAAGACCAAAAGAACAGATGACACTTACCAGCTCGATGTCAGACCAATCCACAGTCTGTCACAAGCAAACAAACAACAAACCGGCAAAACAGTGGCAAACGGAAAAAGAGTATAATGGACAGTGTTTTTGTGTATCTTTCTTTGGTAATTGCACCGGAAATCACAGCAGTTAGAGTTAGTTAGATCATTGTTTGTTCGCCAGAACCAGGAAAAGAGTTGGTAGCCAAGCGCTGCGAAGTTACGCCGCAGCGAAGTAGCGATTGCAGTACTGCGAAATAAAAAAATGAAAAACAAACCAGCGGACACGTACTCTGTGAAGGGCAGGGCAAAGAAAGCTTTCTCGAGCTCGCGCGCGTGCTTGCTTTCTTTTGTCAACGGCCGCCGCCGCTCCGCTAGTTCAGCAGCAGCAGCAGCAGCAGTTTCTTTCTCTTTCTCTCTCTCATCTTGGACATCGGTTCTATTTCTCTCTCTCTCTCTCTTCCTTTCACCACCCAAACCCANCGAAGTAGCGATTGCAGTACTGCGAAATAAAAAAATGAAAAACAAACCAGCGGACACGTACTCTGTGAAGGGCAGGGCAAAGAAAGCTTTCTCGAGCTCGCGCGCGTGCTTGCTTTCTTTTGTCAACGGCCGCCGCCGCTCCGCTAGTTCAGCAGCAGCAGCAGCAGCAGTTTCTTTCTCTTTCTCTCTCTCATCTTGGACATCGGTTCTATTTCTCTCTCTCTCTCTTCCTTTCACCACCCAAACCCAATCACCCCGTCGCACCAGAGAGTCACTCTCCGACCACTGTTGTTCACAGTTTGACTCTCACTCACCGCCACTGCGTCCTCCACCACCGTCAACTCGCCGTATCATCATCATCATCGGCCACCACCACCGGCAAAACAGAGTTGTTGTCAACTGTGCACACCATGTCTGAAGCGGCGATCAGTTCCCCAGCGGCGGCAGCGGCGGAGGCAGCTAGCCCATCATCACCGACACCTGCACCAGAAAAGAAGGAGACAACCAGCGGCGGCGGCGAGACTTCTGGCAGCCAAGCGGAGGCAAAGCCAGTCGACCCTGCAACAGCAGCAGAAGCAGCAGCAGCAGCCACCACTACGCTGCCAGACATTGCAAAGCCGGAGAGCGCACCCGAGTCACCGGCGGCGACAGCAGAGGCAGTGAATACAACTGAAACCAGCAGTGAGAAGCCATCCACCGGGGAGACCACGACCATCAACACTACCGACAACAGCTCAGCGCAACCAGCAGCAGAGGCCAGCGGTGGTGAGCAACCGGCGGTGGCTAAAGAAGAGCCCGAAGAAGAAAAGATGGAGGTCGAGGTATGTTGTTGTCACTTGTGCCTTCTTTTCTCACAGCTTCTAACATTGTTCCTCTTATCTCATGACATCATCACCACCCTAGGAGTCAAAGCCCACTGAGGAGCTGGCAACCGCTGAAGCGTCTAACCACGCGGAGAACAATGTGTCCGAGACGGCCGCCGCGGCCACTCCGCCGGCGAGCGAGCCAGTCGAGGCCGAGATGCCCGCCGCTGCCAACGCTGACGTCAAGCCAACGCTGGCAAATCTGCAAGGCACCGGCAGTGACAGCGGCTCCGCAGCGGCCACTCCTGCACCGGCCACGCCGGCCTCTGCCGACTCGGTGAAGGTGAAGAGCGAGGTGAAGAAGGGCGGCTCGGGCAGCACCGCCTCGAAGATTGACCTGCAGAAGGCCCCCGTGCGCCAGTACCTGGACGTGACCGTCGTGCCGGCTCTCCTCGCCGCCCTCTCTGCTGTGGCCCGAGAACGACCAGAGAAGCCGATCACCTTCCTGGGCGACTTTCTCCACAACTTTGCCAAGCAGAACTCCAACGAGATGGCCACTGATTAAACAACCACGACAACAACAACAAAAGCGCGCGCTGAAAGGACATACAATTCGAAGGAAGAAATTCCTCCACAAAATAGCCTCCACCATCACTCAAAATCAGTATGTTCTCTTCAACTTCGGAGGTTTTCTCTGTATATGCTCTCTGTCTCTCTTCTTATTTTAAAGCACCCACTNTGAAGAAAGAAATTCCTCCACAAAATAGCTTCCACCAACACTCAATATCAGTATGTTCTCTTCAACTTCGAAGGTTTTCTCTGTACATGCTCTCTGTCTCTCTATGTCTCTTTTCTTATTTTAAAGCACCCACTTCATTTGGGCAACAACACTTCACACTTTTAAGCAAGCAAACACACACCTACACACACACTAGCAGTACCCTCACCGCGGCTTGAGACGAATTCCTTTTCCCCTCCTCTTTCCTCGCCGCCGGTGACGATCCTCATTTCTTATCTCTCTCT
>NW_016195759.1:399-2994 GCF_001687245.7 Rhagoletis zephyria | reverse complement strand
AGCTAGAACTGTAAATGGATTTAACAAAATCACAGAAAAATGTAAAATATAATTAACGATGAGTTAATGATCAGTTTCAAAATTATGTTTTTATTGTTGGTTTGTACTAGGCTATTTTGATCAATTTGGCTTATGTGCAAGAAAAAGCTTTCTTCACTTTGCTGCCCGACGTTTCGCCAAACTCCTTGGCATCNCCGACGTTTCGCCAAACTCCTTGGCATCTTCTGGGGCGTTTTCTTTATTAAAGGATCAACAAGAAACAAACATAAGGACGTTATTGTTATACTATAATTTGTTAATATGTACACAAAACATTTGTACACACAAGAAAACAAGTAACAAATTTTATATTGAATCTATGACAATTAGATTTTTTTTAATATGATACTGAACTTTAAACACTTTTGAGAAAACATTGATAAACTTACATTTGAAAAATAAACTATTGTACACTTAACATTTAAAACTTCAAAATTTAAACAGCGTTCATACCATCACCCTGTGGTACATTTGTCAAACTAATACTAAAATGGCTATAAACATAATAAGTATGCAGCCGCGATGTCGTCAGTGTCTTCTTTTTTGTTTATTGTTACATTTCTTTTTTGCAAAATTCTTAAACTCTCTAGTGTGTGAGAAAAAACAAGATACATTTCGATTATCTTATCTAACTTGGGGCAAGCCAAATATTATACTACAGTTGACTTGAAAGCAGGATTTCACCAAATATTGTTAGAAGAATCTGACAGGGAAAATACTGTATTTTCAGTCAATAACGGCTAGTATGAGTTTCGAAGATTGCCGTTTGGCCTGAAAAATGGACCAAGCATATTTCAAAGAGCGATAGATGACGTGCTGCGAGAGGAAATAGGAAAGTGTTGTCATGTGTACACAGATGACGTAATAATCTTTTCCAAGTCAACAGAAGAGCATACAACAGATGTAAAGAGAATACCGACAAAACTCTTGCAAGCAAATATGCGAGTAGCACCTGAAAAGTAAACATTTTTTCACACCGAAGTAGAATTTCTAGGCTTTAGGGTATCCAGTGATTAAGACATGTCATAACACAATTAAAGATATAGTTAATTATGAAATACCATCTCTTCGTAGCCTGAGGTCTTTTCTAGGACTGGCGGGGTATTACAGGAGATTTGTAAAAGGTTATGCGGCAATTGCCAAACCTCTAACAAGATATCTTAGTGGCGAAAACGGGCACGTATCAGCCAGAAAGTCTAAGTATATAAAACTTCAGCTAAACGCTGAAGCGATAGGTGCATTTAATAGAATTAAATCTATATTAGCCTCAGAAGACGTGNCCTGTTAATAGAATTAAATCTACATTAGCCTCAGAAGACGTGTTACTTTTATATCCCGATTTTAGGAAACCCTTTGAGTTAACAACGGATGCATCTTCTGATGTAATCGGAGCCGTTTTATCGCAAAAGGGACGGCCAATAACGATGGTTTCACGAACTTTAAGTAAAACCGAACAAAACTATGCAACAAATGAGCGAGAAATGCTAGCAATAGTTTGGGCTTTGCAAAGCCTAAGAAACTATTTATATGGGGCTCCGAATATTCATATTTATACGGACCATCAGCCGTTAATTTTCGCGATGTCCGAAAAAAACCCAAATACAAAACTTAAAAGATGGAGGAGTTTTATTGAAGAATATTCTCCGAAATTCTATTATAAGCCAGGATTAGAAAACAAAGTTGCTGACGCGCTGTCACGTCAACATATACACGCAACTACTGTTCATAGCGAACAGTCATCCACAAATATTATTCCCTCTGTACCAAATCCTATAAACTGCTTTAAGAACCAAATCTTCATTCAACATTCACTTAACTCGGATCGTAAGCAAATGAAAGCATTATTTCAAAAACAAATCAGACACATGGTGCAGTTTTCATCCATCCCAAATTTGATATGCACTTTGAAAGACACATTAAACGCGGCAGTTGTGAATGGCATTCATTGCAGTTTAGAAACTTTAGGAATGATTCAAAACGATCTGGTAAACGCATTTCCAGGAGTAAAAATGAGGTACACTAGCAAACTCGTGCAGGATACTTTCAATAAAAATGACCAGTTAGAAATAATTGCCAACGAGCACAATAGAGCACATAGGGAAAGCAATGAAAATTGTAAACAAATATTGGCCGAGTATTATTTCCCAGACATGAAAAAAATGGTTAAAACATTTGCCGAAAATTGCAAAATTTGCAGGGAAAATAAATACAAACGCATACCGATACTGCACCCTATAGGAGTAACGCCTATCCCTAAAGCACCAGGAGAGATTCTTCACATAGATATATATTACACAGGAGGGAAATATTTTATTACATGCATAGATANATTTTCAAAATTCGCTGTGGTAAAGAATATTGCGTCTCGCAATACAATAGACGTAAAAAATCCACTTATTGAAATTATCTCGCAATTTTACGACACTAAACAGATTATCACGGATAATGAAGGAGCTTTCACATAAAAAACTGTCCTGAGTCTTCTACAAAATCCATTCAATATTTCTATGTTTACTGTTCCAGCACTTCACAGTCGAAGTAATGGCCAAGTGGAAC
>NW_016195759.1:0-148 GCF_001687245.7 Rhagoletis zephyria | reverse complement strand
AAATGAAACAGGAAAAGGACTTAAGTTACCATAATAGAGAAACAAAACCAAGAGAATTTAAACCAGGTGAAATGGTCTATGTAAAAAGTAATAGGAAATAACTTTATAATGAAAAGGCTATTCAGGCGGATCTAGGGACTGCGGTAGT
>NW_016195758.1:0-2994 GCF_001687245.7 Rhagoletis zephyria | reverse complement strand
AAATATTTTTTTTTTCATGATAATATACACTAACCGAAAAACTAATGTTAACCTATTTGTGTGTTAATTGCTTTGAATATGTACGATTCACAAGCATTTATACTATTTTCCGATCTGAATTTTGAGTTAGCTCACTTGAGGTCTATAATGAAATATATAATGCAACACACAAATGTGTATAAGGTTAAAAGGGCTTTTCTAAAATTTATCTTACAGAATGTTTAAATAACTTATTCAAACTACTTATAATTTAATGGTGTAGTGAGGGGCGCACCAAGAAATATATTTTGGGGAGGGTGTCTACAAACACAAGGTGCGCTCAACTTTCAAAAGTAATAAAAAATTTTATAAAAAAATATTTTTAATACAAATAAATTATTTATTTTGGAACGAATTTCCGTCATCCCTTGTCAATCAACACCAACACACACACAAATAAATTAATTAGTTCCATGAAATTTTTACACTTTTATGTTAATTCTGGTCTGGTTGGATTTCGATAGAGATGGTGGTTTTTCACGATTGACTAATTTTTTTTAATATTTCGAATGCCGAAAAAATTAACTGAACTTGTATTTTTATTATGTAGCTCATTTTGGTGAAACGAACTCTAAGTTGGCAAATTAAGTTTTCGAACCCTTGTTAAGTGCATATCAGTGGTAAACTCTGTAAAGGGTAGCCGTCAAGTGTGAAAAACAACAGTAAGTTCGCATGCATTGCATATTTTTGGACAACGAAAAATTCATGTAAAATTACGCACAAGAAATGGAAAAGAAAATTTTGAACCCCAAAACCCAACCCTTGTGTGCGCTAATGGGTGTAGTCATTGTTTTAAAATTCTACTAAATATAGTTTTGACTGCAATAGATTTGTGATTAAAGATTAATTTAAAACACCAAATGCTTTTCAATGCAATGATTTACCACAGCATAATAATACCACTATTGATTTGATTGTGCCAACGCCAGATGAACATCGTCTTCAGTTCCGCAGGCCGCCTTTTGGCTGTGCTATGCAGCTCTTAATTGATTAGGTTATGTTAATGAGGGCCATATACTATTTTAAGAGATCCAAGCTACTATAGAATTCGAGTATACATGATTCAATAATTAAAGGTTTGCTCACTAGTGACATTCGAGTTTTGACACTATAGATATGTATGTATGTACATATGTACATATGTATGTTCTCCAATATTTCTTTGTGACTCAACAAAGTCATTGTTACCGACTGATACTCTGGCTCGTTCGTGCTCAAATAGGACATTGGAGGAACTCTTTCTTAAACATGATGACTGCTAACAAAACGAGCATTTTAATAAAGATAATTGAAGTAAAATGAAATGTCTTCTACCATTTTTCCCCACCTCATGCATTTCTGTTTATTTTTTCTCAAAGCTGAAATCGCTTAAGTAAACAATTTTTTCCCGATCAAAAAATATTGATTCTCAAGAATTATATACAATTTCTACGAAAAGTTATAGTTTCCCATATAAAATATATGGAAAACTTTGAGCGACCTCTAAATAATTTTTTATAAAAAAAAAATTGGGGTATATTTTTTTCGGTATAGAACAATCCTAGTCGGTGAGAGCATAAAAATGCCGTCTATACTTTTTCGCATGTAATTTTAGACCACTCTAATGTACATACATGGAATTAGGAAGAGCCCCGCAGGTTCTTTGCAGATGTTGTTGAATACTGAATTCAGCTTCCGTGCCTGATTAAAGAGTCCTACAATGGAAAAATGTGATAAATAACATAAAAATGATTTCCCATAAACATTTTGATAAGTAGTGTTGTACTGGCAGTTAAAAAAAATGAAAACACAATGGAAACAAAAAAAGCCTGGCAAGGCTACTACCAATTTTTATGAATGCCTAATTTCTATTTGCGGAGAACATCAAGTGGGAGTGGCTGTCAATAACGTGCATTACAAATAACCATCGTAAATTAATAAAGCATAGCATGGCAGTACAGAACTTATTTTTTAATGAGAAAACCGCCGCAGTCAAAAGGCGCTCGCTCGAAAGCACCATTTTTTCGGCCAAAAAGAAATGAGAAGATGAAAAAGACGTTAAATGCAAAAGTAAAGTATTTATCCAGTATACGATAGAGTAGAAATCGCGCAGCGCAAGTAATGGGAATTGTAAAAAGAAAGCCTTACGCTTACACATAAATACATACTTGGCTACGAAATTTAATACAATCCAATTTCTGAGGCTATTAGTTTTTAATTGATGTTTTAGTTTAAATTAAATTGGCCTAGAAATAAATCAGTCAAGGAATAACTTTAGTTCTACAGAAAATTAAAAGAAACAAATTAGCAGTCGGTTGATTTTAGATTTTGTTTTAATTAAAATTACTAATATCGTCCATATGCCGAAATTCTACCAATTCTTTCTTTTTTTCACAATTTTTCATTTTGCTTTTCATCAATATTGACTACTTCATGGTAATGACGATTTGCCAAATAATGGCAAAGTGATTTTGTATTAAAATTTCATGAGCATGTATTTTAATAAAATAAACATAATTAGAAGATATTAACCAATACTTCCCGCATACCAACGAAAGTAAATAACTGAGTTTTTGGTAAATAAAACAAAAGCAAAGTCATTCGAGCGGTTTTCGAGCATTTTGGTTATAAGAAGAGAAGAATTTTTTTTTTTAATTTTCTTAAAAATGGTTTGCCTTAAAATGCTCAATATTTATTGAATTTATATGAAATTTGTACACAATAATAATTATTGGTCCAAAGAACGTATATTCCGAAAATAAAAGGTGCATCTGCAAAACATAAGTCGCTAGAGCACTTTAAAGGCTCAAAATTGGCACCAAAATAAGTGACTGTTTACAGTCCTTTATACGACAGAAAACGAAATAATCACTTATAAAAATGAGCCTATCGATAAATTTTGGATTTTTTATTTGAAACGATGACTTTCTATTTTTGAAATCGCTTCATTACTTCTCAGGCAAGAAACGTTTTTGT
>NW_016195757.1:0-2995 GCF_001687245.7 Rhagoletis zephyria | reverse complement strand
TTATGCATATAACATGTGATCAATAAAGCAGTCGTTGCATTTAACCGGAGTTTCTATCTCCGATTTGTGCTAACCAGACACTGAACTAGCGGCCCTTAGTAGGTAACCTTCCTTCCTTTTTTCTGCCGTGAACATATCTTCACTATACACGAACAAAGGCATGAGCTCAAAATTTGACCGCGAAAAAAGTCGCATAAAAAACTTCAATTCTCGATAGGCAATAGGTTAGGAAATATTTATTTTTTTATAATTGTTTTTCGGAACGAAATGTACATTTGAGTAACTTTAGGCTTAAAACTTTGCCATGTTTCTAAATTTTTATTCGGAAACTGTATATAGAAGGTATGCTATTAATATACCAGATTTCATATATTATTGTGGATTTATGGTGTATGTACACTGTTTTGTTGCTATGATATGTTTGCACTGGTAACACCTTCACTTAAATTTCTCATTGACTTCAAATTGACGTTCAATATACATACATATGTACATATGTGTTTTTTTGTTGGAAATTGACTAGCCACAAATAATCGATTTTATAGAAGCGGGAGGTAGGATACAAAAAAACTCTATTATTCATGCATTCAGTAATCCTGCCACAAGTGTATACATACATAAGTATGTGTACATTAGTGTGCGCCTTATTTGTGTTCAGATAATTTTTTTGTAAGTTACAAAGCAAAACTCCCCATCTGCGAAAAATTTTGCAAACCCGAATAACGAAAGGACGTGCCTCAACCCAGAAGATAATTTAGGTAGGTCTTCTTAAGTAAAGCCATTCTAAGAGGCCTACCCAAGAAGGGCTGAAAAAGGGCTTCTCTGCATGCCTTCTAGAAGGGCNACAAAGCAAAACTCCCCATCTGCGAAAAATTTTGCAAACCCGAATAACGAAAGGACGTGCCTCAACCCAGAAGATAATTTAGGTAGGTCTTCTTAAGTAAAGCCATTCTAAGAGGCCTACCCAAGAAGGGCTGAAAAAGGGCTTCTCTGCATGCCTTCTAGAAGGGCTTGTACATTTACAATTTACGGGAATGCATTACAAATGAGTTTCAATAAAATTTAATTTTAAGTTGCACTAACACATATTTGGTATAAACATTAAGCAAATACTTCAAAGATGTATGATTTNCTTGTACATTTACAATTTACGGGAATGCATTACAAATGAGTTTCAATAAAATTTAATTTTAAGTTGCACTAACACATATTTGGTATAAACATTAAGCAAATACTTCAAAGATGTATGATTTTTATAAATAAAAGAAGGAACTATAAAAGAACTCCTATAAAAGCCCTTTTGGAAAGCCTTCCATGGGTAGCGAAAGAAGAAGCCCTTCAATTTGTGCCACTCCATACAAAAAAAGGAGAAAGGAATGTAGAGTGGAAGGCCTCTTGACTCATGAAGGCCTTTCGGAAGGGCTTTTAACTCCTGAAATTATCTACAGGGAAGAGTCCTAAAGTTGCATACGCTAATTCACTNGGTAGCGAAAGAAGAAGCCCTTCAATTTGTGCCACTCCATACAAAAAAAAGGAGAAAGGAATGTAGAGTGGAAGGTCTCTTGACTCATGAAGGCCTGTCGGAAGGGCTTTTAACTCCTGAAATTATCTACTGGGAAGAGTCCTAAAGTTGCATACGCTAATTCACTAAATTTTTACATAAAATACGAAAAAGAGCCTATAATTCATTAAAAAGGGATTATTAACTTCGTATCAATCAACAGATTTTTGTGCGCTAATCTTTAATAGTATGACTACGCCATTTTCATATCTCGTCAGGTTTGGAAGTTATAGAACCTTTTTTCGCATACCTTTAGGGCTCTTGAGGCACGTCTTTCCATTATCTGATTTTGAAATTTTTTCGCAGATCACATTTTTATGACCAAATGAATCTATCGAAGTTGAAAAATAGGGCGCACCCTAAAGTACATATTGTACACATGTGTAGTGAAATGAGTTTGCGTGTGCGATAAAATCAAAATTGACAGTAATATTCACTTCAGGCAGGAANTGCGCTAATCTTTAATAGTATGACTACGCCATTTTCATATCTCGTCAGGTCAGGAAGTTATAGAGCCTTTTTTTTGCATACCTTTAAGGCTCTTGAGGCACGTCTTTCCATTATCCGATTTTGAAATTTTTTCGCAGATCACATTTTTATGACCAAATGAATCTATCGAAGTTGAAAAATAGGGCGCACCCTAAAGTACGTATTGTACACATGTGTAGTGAAATGAGTTTGCGTGTGCGATAAAATCAAAATTGTCAGTAATATTCACTTCAGGTAGGAGTTTCATGGACGCGAACAATAATGGTGTAAAATATGAACAACAAAGGTGGCAAATATGTTCATAAACAGTAGGCTGGGTCGCGTAAAAAAGTCTATATAAAATGTTTGAAGTAAGAAGCATGTTATATTGACTACTAAACTCATTTTTTTTTTCAATTNTGTTTGAAGTAAGAAGCATGTTATATTGACTACTAAACTCATTTTTTTTTTCAATTTTGTATGCGGAGAATGTTTTCACGATCCTTAGAGATGTATAGCTATGGAAATTATCTTGTGCAGGAAATGCGATTTTGGCTGTTTTTTTTTACTGCGGGACTAGGGCGGAAACTTTGATGATGTTAAAATCTCCAAGAAGTAAACTTTCAAACCTGCTTCAATCATTTTCTGCTGCATGGGGACCGACCTGGCCTATTGTTAAATATGAATGTGCTGTTTTTGGAAGATTCCATAGCCACCATGGATGTCAGAAGCGTTTATACAGCAAGTAATAGATACCCACTTAAGGTCTCATTATGCATACTTCGCATAAATTTCAAACTGTAATTTTGTATGTATTTTGTATGTACTCCATTACCCAGAAATCAGCAGAACTCGTCACAACTTAGCGATCTGCTGAGTTTAGATTTTGCTTCACATTTTCTTAAGTGATATTTAAATTGTAGTGGTACAAATGGTTGTGCGAAGTTATGTGAAGTATGCATAATC
>NW_016195756.1:0-2995 GCF_001687245.7 Rhagoletis zephyria | reverse complement strand
GATGTGATTTAATATTTATGCTTCTGTGCTCATTTTCCTCAATAGTGTCTTAATGCAAAAATTATAAATTTTGAGTTGAGTACGCCAAAATTAGCGTTACCTCTTTTTTATCGGCTGCTGAATGGAAGATCGACCTATCTCGGCAGCCAGTTTGAAAAGGCCCTATCTAAAAAAAACTTCTCAAGAACGCCCCATTTCAGAATTTCATTGAACACCCTATCTCAGAATTTGGTTGAGGAAAGCCCTAAAAAAATCAAAGTAAATTTTCATAAATTGCACTTGTTATATGTATAAAAAAACCGTCACAAAAAAGTGAATATTTAAAAGGCAACCCGGATTTTTAGCCGGTTGAGACGTGAACTTGAATAGAAATGTGTATGTGCTACAAAACTGCATACCAAAAACTGTAACAAATACTCAAATTAATAGTCAGAAATTTTGGATGAAAATATGTTGAATTTTAGTAAATTTTGTATAAAGCTTGAAACTTGATTTAGAGTATATGGTTTTGGTTAAAGCCAGGAGAATATTTTTATGAACTAAACAAAGAAATTTTACTTTAAAAAATATTGTGAATAAAAAAAATCAATACGTTTTTAGTTGTTTGAGTCAGTACATTCTGGAAACTACACATTACTCTAGAAACGAAGTAAACCAGAAAAATATAGATTTTCTCTACATGGACAGTTACGCAACCTACAAACATAGCACACATATTTAATCTCCCGCCTTTGGTATGTGACTACGAAAAAAAAAATTCAACTTAAATTCATGCAGAGCTTACGCAGTGACAGTTATTAATTTAAGCTTTGAAAAAAATAAATATAAATTCACCTACTTGCATATAGTTATTTTTTTAGCTCTTGGTCCTTTGAGGCTGCTTATAATCACAAATTGAAAGTGAAAAACCTATTCGAAGTAAAAAAGTTTACATTGAAAATGGAAGAAGTTTTTAGGAAAAATCTAAACAATTTCGTATTTTCGGCGATTTGTAAATAATCTCTACAAAGAAAAAAATATTTGGAATTTTCGCCAACAAGGCCATATGATACATTTCTTCTTCTGCAAAACCTTTTCAAGGCTTAATTTAATAATAATTTTATTTTATATCAAAGACGTGTATATATGTATACTTATGTATGTATGTAAGTAAATAAATTCGGTATTCCATCGAGTTTAGTTTTTATCATCTTATTTTATAGTATAGTTTTGGGAATCAATATAGATTTCGTTTTTAAATTTTAATAAGTTACACAGTGCTACAAAAAAGCCTAAAGCAGAAATACCTGGGAAGTTATGTATATTTTCTGTTAGGTCTTTTCGAGTAAAACATAAATCGAAATTGAAATTTGCCAAACACCCCCAAAATCTTGATTTGAGTTGGTTGTGAATCGAGTTTCAGTGTATTGCCGGGTTTTAAAAGAATAAACCTGGGCCTTTCGAAAGAGATATATGCATGTGAATAAGGAAACCTTAAGAGATCTGTGTATATTTACCTAGCAAATACATTTTTTTGTTTGCTTTTTTCGACTTTTTTAAATTGTGGTGAGGTTTTTACGTGCTATTTTATGAGAAAATCATGCTAATCCTAAATTTATTGTAAAACTAAATTTAATTACCAAACAAAATAGTTTTTTATTTTGAAAACTCGGTTGAAATTTTTCCGAGCTATTTATCAAACTTTTCTTGAAAAAAAAACTTTTTGCAAAAATATTATTTTTGACTATACACTCAAAATTACTTTCTTGACCGTTTTTTTAATCTGACGTTTTCTATGACCACAAATCTCCATTCCATAACCTAATTTTTACAAGCTTTTTTATCTATATCTACTATCCTATTTTACGTTTAATTTTAGAGGCTCGATTGTCAATCTTACAGCTGGGAGAGGGGGTATTTGAATCCTTGTACTGACTATAGATCGCTGGTAATGTGTCCCTTTGAAAAGAAATGTATGTGCCTACAAAAAAATAAAAAATTTAACGCCTAGTAAACGTTAATAAACTTGTAACAGCATAGCTATTTGCACACATTCCCTAAAGTCAACAAAAACTCGTTCTTTTCACATTTCACTAGAGCAATAAATTACTCTCGAGTGTCATTACCAATGGACAATTTTCGTTTTCACACTTTTTCTTTTGCTTTGCAACTTTGTTTTTTTGGTGACAATGGCATATCAATGGCATAAAAACAGGCCGCCAAATAATAAAACCTCAGTGGATATTAAATTTTATGGCATGGCTATAACAATGAAAAATGTTAAAAAAAAAAACAAAGACAACAACCAAAATGGAAAAATAGAAAATGAAGAATTTCAATAATAAATATTCAACACATAAAATTGAGCTCAATTTGAATACTTAAATGAAAATATCAACTGGCTTATATTTATTTATGTACATACCGTACATATGTACTTATATGTAGTGGATGGTTATACATACATACATACATGCAAATAAATATATAAAGCATAAAATTCCGACACGTGCGAGCACAGGGTATGACCAAATCATTTAGAGGATGGGCCAGGAATGAAGAATGGCTTTGAGAACAACAGTTNCAGGTCTATTTCTTCCACAAGTATACTCATACATATGTAGTTGGTAAATACTATACACAACTAGGCATATGATTTGTACGCCTCTGGCAAGAAAATATCTACCAAAACCAATTGTCAGGGTCTCGGTTTGAAGGCCTTTTCCTTTTCATGCTAAGCGTAAATCAACATACAGATTATCACATGCAGAGAAAATTCCATAGAAATTCTAGTTGCATACATATCTACTTAATACATACATACATATGTATATACATTTGTACATACGTGCGAAGACAACGACAAACTACTCTCCTTATTCGATTTACAAGCCCTTTGACTATGTAGTTCAATTTTTGTAAGGGCAACCATCATTGTTGGCAACTATCAAATGTTTATGTGTGAGTTGCTTACACTTTTTCATACACCACCGTTAGTCACAGGTCCACGCCCGCT
>NW_016195755.1:0-2995 GCF_001687245.7 Rhagoletis zephyria | reverse complement strand
AAAATTACACCCACAAACATGTCAGCACGCATAAATACATATATTTGTGGCGAAACACATGTAGTAGGTACAAACATAGTGAAATAATATGGGTACAAACAAAATCATTTTTAATATAAGCCTAAAAAAATAAAAAGTTTGTTTTGCATTTTCGCTTCCGTTGCTTCGTTCAGTTGGTTGGTACACTTAACTGGTTTTTACACTTATGTTTCCTGCACCAGCGTATGTATGCACATATGCTAGAAAAAAACTTCAAACCAGACGCACTTGAGCCCCATACGAGTACAAATTGAGCCTTCAAGCATGAAGTATTCAGTGCAATTGGCACGCGCACAGCAGGGGTGACTTCTAAGGACCAACAGTCATGCGCTCATACCAGCATAAATATTACTAGCACACAAATTACCCAACCACACGCATGTAACTAGATGGCATCAGCAAAACCGGCGCCACCACCACCGTCATCGAAAAAAGTGCCTGCAAGGAATTGCCAAATCGGCCTGTTTGAGTCATTGTATTTCCTGCGCTAAGCATAGCATACAATGACACACCCTATTCCCACCTCCCACCACCTTCATAACTTATGCATTGCGTACACTTACACTTACCTTTGTTCCGGCAGCTGTTTCAACTCGGACATATCTAGTTCTAAACGTAGATTTGACACTTCGCATAGCAAATGATCACGATGGGCAGTGACTTCCTTAAGCTTTTCGCGCAAAGCACGATTCTCGCGCAGCAGTTCCTCTACATTGATCTTGACCGTATTCACAGCAGCGGCAATTTGTGGTGCCAGCGATGGTGTTGTGGCCGTAGGCGTAACCGTCGCCATTACACCCACAGACTCACTTGAACCGAAAATGTTTAAATCATTATAACGTAAAATACTATTGGTGCCGGTTATGCTGTTCGTGCCAACAGCGCCGGCGCTGTTGCTGCCGCCACCATTGATGCCTCCAACAATGTTGCTGCTGTTGCTGGGGTCATAACCAAAACCGGCCATGATGGAACTCGCTATAGCAAGCGATTGTGTGGTCTGATGCAGCTGCTGATCGAAAGATGCTTCTGAGCTGCACAAGGAAATGGCGTCTTGCGCCAATTGGCTTTGACTCTTTGCAGGTAGCAGCAGCTCTCCAGGCTCGATGCTATCACCGATCATATTAATATTCAGATTTAGATTGGATTGTTGCTGTGACGAAATGGATTCGTCATTATCGCACATTCTAGTCGATTTGTTCGCGCGTATGCGCACACACTTTCTTCGTGTAGATGAACTTTTTTTATTTAATAATTTTTATAGTTGCACTTCCTAATATGCACACGCACAATGCACCACTCGCTACAAATACACTTTGAACTGGTTCTGTGCTTTGAACTTGTATTTTTTTTTATCGGATATTTCTTTTATTTATTCAATGACTAGTATGAGACACAGTATTAATCAACTACACTCAAATGTATGTACATATATAGCACTTTTGTTTAAACGCACTCAGCGTGGGCGCAAATAAACAAACCATTCGACATTTTCGCAAATGAACAAAGCATGATTCTTGGAATTAACACTTCGATACGAAAAATTCGTAAACTTTCCATGTGTAATGGCCGCAGTTCACAACTCACAACGATCTAGCGTTCTATTTATTATTTATCAGCAATTTCACTAATTCGATGCAATATTTTTTTATATTTCACGAGCACTCCAATAAGCATCCAAGCAAGCTGTTGCGCTGCTACAAAGAAACAAAAAGCACATCCCTATATGCAAGGCGAATTAAAACAAATTCGCCTTGGTTTTTGTTTTTTGTTTTTGTGACATTCATAACGCATGGTTGCATTTTTCGCTTAGCATGGTTGCATTTTTTGACAGCAGTGGAAAATCCCAAACCGTTTCATCTTCGTACCGAACCAATCTGTCAAGCGTATTTTGGTCCCACACCAGCAGTGCTCGTGCATTATTAGCAAGTAGCTAGTGTGCGAGAGAGGGCGCGAAACGCAGAAACAACTTTGGCGGATGAAGACATTTACTTGTCGGCAGTGGTACGAATCAGCCGGATATGCTTTTTAATTGTAGTGATTTTCTCAGGAGGTTCAGTTCGGTTTTCTAATTTTGCACGCGCGCAATATCTCAAAGAGTTTAATTAATTTTTAATCAACAAAGAATTATGTTCGTGCAAAAGTTTAGTTCAATCAGCCTTATCACCGTTTTAATACAGTTTGGAGCTGATTGTTATTACAAACGCTCGTATGCTACCATATCGTTCAACCTCTCATCACAATTCAGGATTTCACGAAGATTTCACTTCAAAGTATGTATTCTACAGCAGAGCTGTAAAATGATTGAATCAACATAGTCTGCATTCACTCGGCATTCCTTTCAAAATGTTGATTGTTGGTTTGTATAAATAAAAACTTCATTCCTGAGTGGCTTAAAATATTTGAAAACAAACAAACTGTGTTTTGTTATTGAATGCTAGATTGCCATTCAGTATAGAATGTGAATGTTCAGCAGCATTCGCACTCACACATGATTGTATATTTAGAATGAATGCACACTTTTTTTTACCATTCAGTACCAATAATTTGTTCCCAGGGTTGATATATTTTATACTTTAAAGTTTGAACATATCTGGAATTGAACTCAAAAACAAATATTTTATTTCCAAAGCAACTTATCGCAACCGTAGAGCAAAACCGACACATTTTGACATTTTTAGACATTTTTTCGCAGAAGAATATACAAAATTGATTTATCACAATTATTTTTGTACAGTGATCCAGGTAGCCAAAACAACCCAGTGGGAATTAGGAGCACGTAATAATACCTTATTAGCAACTTACTCTTCACCTGGCAGTCATTACCATTTCCCTGCCGAACGTCCCTTACTTTTACAAAGGCATGGCCGCCTTATGCATGTAGGAATTTAGAATGTACATTTGGTATCAGATATACTTCTGAGCCGCTTTACAAAGTAAGTTACGTGTAATGCAGAGC
>NW_016195754.1:0-2995 GCF_001687245.7 Rhagoletis zephyria | reverse complement strand
ATATATATATATATATATATACATATATATATATCTTTTTCAAACGATAATATCTAAAACTTTAAAGAAAAGGGAGATTTTTTTTTAACTTTCGTGCCAAAATAAACAAAATCTCTCAAACTATTCTTAGCCAGAATTGCCCTGTAAACAGCAAGTTGCTCTATTGCAAGCCACAAGCCACCAGCTGTAAGCGCAGCCCTATAGCTTCCGTTGAAATTAGTTATTCACGCGCGCCTCGTTTAGCGGACAACATCCTTAAATACAATACTAAAGAGCCCGCTAGCGTTTTTATTGTTGCCTGCTTTTGTTTTAATGACCAACAGCCCAACCAGAGGATAAGGCGCTGGTACTGCTGGTGGCACATGTGGCACCCATTGTTGCCCGACTAAACGCTACATACTCCTATGTATGTATGTATATATTGTCCCAAGATTTTACTCATTTGGCCATACCGGCGATGACGATCGTGCCGCTGATGCTGATGCCGGCTAGCGACTGCTCGCTAGCAACTATTTACTTACCTGCCAGGGTGGCCATCCTAGCTCATGATGCCTAGCTTCAGCTGCGGTAGTTGCTGCTGGCACTGACACTATTTGCGGCTTATCAGCCTCCAAGCAATGAACGATGCCCACTAAAGTTGTGCCTTCTGCGCAGCTGCTTGTGCTGCTGCTCTACTTGCCCCACGATGTGTTGCATGAAGTGCCGCGCAGTGCACACTCACTCGCTCACTCACTCATTAAATGTATGTATGTGTAGGTGTGTACGCGCCCAGCATATTTAAGCCGACTTTTTAGCCACTTTTGGAACGCTTTTGCTTAATGGCTAATGGCTTATTTCCTTGAAATGTGCCTCTCATGCAACCGAAAATGCCGGGTAATTAACCTGAACCATGTTAATGAACTTAACAAAACATTTATGCAGATTTAACTGGCGTTGCCGTTGTTGCCGCTGTCGCTTCTGTGTCGCAACGTTTTGTTTTCTACATACATACATACAAACATATGTTACTTTGATTGTTGTTGCTGTTGCTGTTGCACCTCATTTTATTGTAGATTTTGCGTTCGTCTCCTTCATTTTGCTCTAATGTGCAGACACATTTTGTTGGAAATGAGGTTGTTTTCGTGTTGTTGACAATCTAATTAGAATACGTAGAGCACACAAGTTCGTTGTTGTTTTGTTGTTGTGAATTTCCTCATTGTCTTAATGTCTGCCTTAAATAATGTCATTTTTGTTGTTGCCGTTTAATTGTTATTGTTGTTGTTCTATTGCCTGTTGCTGCTCCATTTGCGATTTCAGGTTCATGGTGTTGACACATGTTCATGAAGTTCGCATCTTAAGTCTTTCGTTTGTCGGCAGTTGGCTGAGGCAATCTTTTGTGTTGGTCTGCGGTGTTGTCATCACAATCAGTTAATGTGGCTACTGTTGGTGCTTCGTGCCGTATTTTGAAACTTTACACTAGCAACGGAGGTATATGCTGAGATAAGAAACTTGGAAGGAGGCGCTGAAAAGCAAAGGGTCTTTAAAACCATTTCTCGATGAACAGTTTCCTGGTCATCCGGGACAATAGAGTGCTTTCCATAAATCAAATTTAAATCTCATAGCAATTAATTCCAGCTGTTTCAAGCCACGTGCGCCGAATGGTATTCGATTCGACGAGCACTGGTTTTAATTTTCCATTACAACTATTTTTCAAAATCTTGCTTATCTTCGACGAGTTCTCTGGGAAATCCGTTCCTTTGGGAAACATCAGAGATGAGAACGGGAACTGGGCACTGATCAGCGAGAAGTCTCTTCGTATGCTCCTCGATATTCACTTAGCATGTAAATCACATCCATAAAAAATCCTTTTAGAGGATATGCGTCAGGGAAAGAATCACTCAGTCATTGTGAGTGAAGATCGTCTTCTTTGGGCCATTGGCTCTTTCAAACCCTTCAAATCGCCGAGGCCGGACGGTATAATAAATACAAGCTCAACCACAAAAGTCTGCGGAGGTGCGTGTCACTGGTTGATGGGTATATTCGCAAGATTCCAAGTTAGGCGTAATGTCCCGGAGCCATACAGAGTGAAGAACGACTGATCGTTCTGAAGAAATAAAAGTGTCTCCGATCACTCTGTATGGCTCCGGGACATTACGCCTAACTTGGAATCTTGCGAATATACCCATCAACCAGTGATACACCCTAATATGCATTTGTACTTGTGCGTATGTATTGCTTGCTCTCTGCGCACATACAAGTGGAATAACTGGATTGGGAAAATCTTATTAGGAACGCTATCCAGCATTCGCACATTTAGCCAGCAATACATACGCACAAGTACAAATGCATATTAGGGTGTATCACTATCCATAAAAAAATCGGTACTGTTTTTCATCGAAGTTGTAACAGGTTAACTCGAGCTGGATCGATTTGAAAATACCTCCACAAATCTATTTTTTATAAATAAAATATGATTAAATTTTTTTTTTTCAAACCTCACTTTTTATTTTATTTAACATTAAAAGATCTGCATGAAAATGTTTAAAAATTGTATCAATGGATTAAAAAAATTTAAAAATTCAGCTCACGAAAATCTCAGTTTTTTCCATAAGTCTTAAAATATAATAAAACTAGCAGACCCGGCGAACTTCGTCCCGCCCAAAATTAATTTTTTGTATTGAAACATTTTGGTACAACATTTTCACCAACAGTTCACGTCCATGATTTTCAGTGACGCGTTTATCTTCTAATATTACGGTTTCGTGGTTGTCGGAAGGCATATTTCCATTACCATCTTAAATAACCTAGCAAAATTTTTTATGCATACAAAGATACGTAATAGCTTCAGTACCGTTTGAAAGGCGCCGTACCCCCCTTATAAAATAGACGCAATTTTTTCTAAGAGTATGGGAGTGATTTCTCATATTTCCATACCATGTTCAAGTACTCTACCATGAACACTTCCAGAGATATGCAGTGTGAAATATTCGGTTTGCATGGGAGGTGCCACGCCCCT
>NW_016195753.1:0-2995 GCF_001687245.7 Rhagoletis zephyria | reverse complement strand
TTTCTTTACGATATTTTGGAAAAATTACATTTTTTTTAAATAATGTCAAGTTGGTTCATCCGTTTATGTAATTTTTTTTAATGCATGATTATGCAAAGGAATAAAGTATCATTTTCTTGTTAATTGTGTGAAATAGCCAGAACAACCGCAGTGATGTGAAGTCGATGTTTATCGAAAGCAAGCTGTGAAACATACAAATAGTAGATATCTAAATGTTATGCACAAATTTACTTTAAAAGAACTAGCGTGAAACTTATTATTTGAGAATTTATATAAATTATTCCAATTATAAAATTGTGATGTAGCTTTATTCGAATTATAATACGCATTTATTTTCAACTTTCGATTAAAATGGATCGATATTTGTATATTTTAATGGGAGATTATTCAATAGGTGCGTTCGTTTAAAATCTCCAGCAGAAACCAACCAACTGCCAAATTCCGGCGAAATGTCATCTGTTCGCTCACAAGAGAGAAATATCCAAAATAGTACGCGAACAGAAAATTTGCAGAAACTTGCAAGTTAGACGAACAGCTGATATAATTTTTGTTTACATTCAAAAGTGTAAAATTTNTTAACAGCTACGCGAACGAACCTAATATTATCAAAATCGCCCGCTACCAACTTAATTTTTACATATTTCGTCTGTTTTCCCTTAATTTGATAAAATACTTCATTCTTCCTAGTTACGACTTAGTTGCAGCTGCAGCCGAAACTAAATTTTAAGTTGGTACTTAGCCAGAAAAGTCGAAACAAAGGCGACTTAGAACAGTTTCGACTTAGTTGAGTACTAAATATGACTATGAATATGCGCCTGTATTTTTATGTTTTTTCATATATTTAGTATAAACTGTATTTGTATAAAGAATAAAAAAAGTTTTATGCATTGCGAAAAATTCTCTGTGCTTTAGTTGTAATAAGGGTAATTCTCTGGTGTAGGGTAACAAACCCCTAAAAACAGGTCCGGAAAAGTCGGGAGGGGTACCAAACGACGCGTTTCGTTTCGCGTTTTCGGTGACTCATCAGTCCGAAGTAGTCAGATTTAGTCAGAAGAATTTTTCTGGCAAAATCCTGAAGTGTCAAACTCAACTGAACTTAAATTAACGGAAATTAAAGAATACGCAAAAAATTAGAATAATCTATAAAGTAAAAAAAGTGAATTGAAATTGGAAGGAGGCAAAAAATAATTGATATAGTAAGTGTTTATTGTGATTGCGCTTGTGTGAAGGTGTTTTGTACATACATTTACATTCTTATTTGACGTTAGCTTTGTTGTTGCCATTCTTTGGACTAAAGCCCTGTATGCAGCTCTCAAGAAAACGGTCAAGAAAATTTTGACATTTTTGATACCTCACAACCTGTTGCCTCACTCTTTCCTCAAGAAATAATGGAACGGGCATATATTTCTGTTGCAAACCTGGGTTGCCTTGTGCTCTTTTTTCACAAAAAACTTTAGAAAACCGTAGTAGAAAGCGTACTAAATTTCTGAAGAACTGCGTACTGCCTTAAGGAAATTTGACTCAAGAAAATTTCTTAGCCATTTCTTGTACGTCATTTTATATGGAGTTTTTGCTTTTCTTAAGAGCTGGATANTAGTCAAGAACGTAAACGTACCGGTACGTAAAACCGAGTCAGCTGACACGAACTGTCATACCAGAGCGCCATGTAAATGAAGACTCAACATCGCAGAATTTTTCTGTAGCTGTAGCCCGTAGCGCTGAAATCTGCGGAATTTAGATTTTTCCGTGTCAGCTGATTTCTTTCTTTTATAGATGGTTGCCACCTCGTCAGTTTTGCAGATGGTAAACAAGTTATAATTTCCTATTCATAATACGTTTAAAATATTTGAAATTTACCATTGAATAAGGTTTTTTGTGGAAAACTAAGTAGATTGTATTCAGCTACGATGTATTGTACCACGAAAAATTGTATTTGAAAATGTAAGTTTATGAAAAGGCATTAATGAGTGGCAACACTGTAGTAAGCAACACTGAGGGCTCCAGTAATCGAAAAAATTCTGCGTATACAGACTGCGTTTAAGTATACGTTCTGCGTTCTTGACTAATTTCAGCTTAAAAATTTGGGTTTTTGCGCTCCTTTACTTTTCCTGTTATTCTGTTTTAGTGAGTCCCCTTNATTTGGTTTTTTGCGCTCCTTTACTTTTCCTGTTATTCTGTTTTAGTGAGTCCCCTTTCAGACACGTCAAGTCTTGTTTTCAAGTCTGCTCGTTCGTTGGTGAAGGAGGCGGGAAGAGAGGGGAGGAGTACAGATACCTCCGTACCGTCAATTCGTTTCAAGTTTTCTTGTTCTCTTTTGATCTTTTCGTTGCTTCCCGTTTAAAGAACCAAGTTGTTGAATTCAATAAATATTGATGCGTGTGGAAGCAAAGAGAAAACACAAAAGAGAATGCGATAAAAATTGCTTTCAAGACTTGACGTGTCTGAAAGGGGACTGAGCGCATTTTGTTTACGCACTGACATTTTGACACTTTTCAGATTTTAGTCCAAAAAGATAATAGGGCTTTCGCACGAGGCGATTTTTCAGGCAACTTTTAGTTGAAAGCAAAAATCGCCTCGTCCGAACGGCCTTTCAACTAATCGCTTTCAACAAAGTTGGTCGCCAGCCAGCTTTGAGCTCGTTCAACTTTTTTTCCTTGCAACCCTGTGTTTGTTTACATTCTGTATCAGTGTTGGGAAATTAAATTGTTCCTTCAGTACGAAATCTATACAAAAAATGTACTTTTCGGCTATAAATTGTATACACTTTTTAATTCGCTCATATATTTTCTTAGTACATTCCCTTCAAGACCAATGAATTTATGGTATTCATGAGAAAGTTTTATTGTTTATGTACATACGTTTACGTAGTTTACACTTTTACAAATTGATTCCACGTGCACATGTACTACATTTAACGCAAATATGTATGCACACATTTCCAGGTATACAAAAAGCATATTTAAGTTATTATTAATGGATAAAAAAGACATTTTCC
>NW_016195752.1:0-2995 GCF_001687245.7 Rhagoletis zephyria | reverse complement strand
TATTTCAAGTGGCTGGTTTATGGTTCTTAAGTGTTAAGTAAGTAAAAAATAAACCGGAAACATCTTTGTTGTTTTGATTTGGTAGACAATTTGCTTGGTTAAGTGACTATTGAGGGTGATCGTAAATTATACCATAATGATGGTGCAATTAATACCTAGTAGCATTAATGAATAATAAGTCGGTAATGGGGCGAAAATATGGATATCGTTTTTAAATAACATAAATTAATAACAGTTTAGGTTTTAAAATATCATATCGTCGTTTAAAGTACAAAACCGCGTATCGTCATTCTGCAAAACCGCGTAACTGACATTGGCTGCCAAAAATTGGATTTGCCCACGCAAGTTCTTGGCTCAATCCTTATCCATTCGTCCTGAAATATACTAGCCAGAAGTGCGATTGCTTTATAAAAAAAAGAGAACCATTTTGAAATATGAGTGTTTTTACGCTATAAAAAATAATTTCTACAACTTCACNAGCATTTTGTTGTTACGCGGTTTTGCACTTTAAACGACGATATAAAAATACAAAGTCGAAACCAAAAGTACTAAAAATATTGCTTATGAAAATCGTTGCAAATAATTTCTTTTTTTTTTCTAGTTTTCTGTGAATCTTTTTGTTAAATATGTTAAATTTGGTTAAAATACTCTTAGGGCCGTTTTCTCATGTAGTGTTTGAAATTTATATGCCCTTTAAACAAAAATTTTGTTCTGAAAAAATGTGTTTAAAATGGCACTTAAAAAAGTAGAAGTAAATTTTTTTCTAAATATTTTCTACTAAAAAATTTCAAATTAAATTTTTTTGGAAATGAGTTTTTTTTTGGGGAAGAAAATAATGTAAAAATAAAAAATAAACTGAAAAAATTATTCATAACGATTTTTTTCAGAAAAAGTGGCCCAAATATGTTTATTTATATTTTTTTGAAAAAGTGGGTGATGACTATTTCTGAAAATAATTTAAAAAAAAATTGGAGAAAATTATTTGATAAAAAATGCTATGTTTTTTGACTATGGAGAAAGGTTTTAAGAAAAATGTATTAAAGAAAAGTTTAAGAAATACGTTTGTATGGATTTGTTTTGATAAGGTGTTAAGAAAATAATGTAATAAAAAACAAAATAAAAAAATATTATGATTAAAAAGTACCGAAAATGCTACAGACATTCATTGTATTAGTTCTGTAAAATTTTTTTAGAAACAGTGGTACGCAAAAATTTCTCAATTTTTCCTCCAAAAATTTTAATGAGGTTTAGTTTTTTTTTTTGTTAATTTCAGGGGAGAGTTGCGAACAATCTATTAAAGTGAAGTTCGAGAAATCAATTTGAGGAGATTTATTTTGTTAGTATCAAGAAAATAATGTAAATGTTTTTTCACACAAAAATTAACAAAGTTTTTGGAGGTATAAATTATTTTATTCTGTAAACATTTTTTAGGAAAGATTTTAACTGAAAATTTTTTGAATACATCTTATAAGAAATTATTTTTGTTTTTAATTTTAGGAGACATCTTTTGAGAAAAATATCGGGAAAAAATGTGGCGATTTTTTAGAAAATGTATTTAGTGTATTTTAGAAAAAAAACTGTGAGAAAAATAGCAAAAACAAAAGACGTTTACAAAGTATTTTTTACAAAAGAAGATTATAAACTGTTTATGAGAAATAAATTTTTTTTTTTGAAATTGAAGGAAAAATACTAGAAAAATTTTAAATGAAATGGTTGGGAAAAATAAATAACAAATTATAAAGAAAGTTGAAAAAATATCTGAAAAAATGTTGAAAGAAATTTACAGTTGGTTTCACGATAGTTTTACTTTAAAATTTTAATTTTGATTTGTATTTAATTTTCCACTTTAGTTTTCCCTACTTAACCCATAATTGAAATCAACATTTAAAATGATAGATCAGAAAATTTTGCGAATAAAAATAAATACATAGAATTTGTTAGGAAAAGTGTGAACAGAAAAGGTAAAAAATTTCTTTCTTGAAAACAAGTGTAGCTTAACCAAATTTACAGCAGCTTGAAAAAGTTGCATTGAAAACTTGATTTTAATTACGATTTTCATATAAGGTTTCTTTATTTTATCAATAACCTCATTCGAAATGTGAAAAAATTATAAAAATTTAAGTAAAACTATTTAGTTGTTAAAGATAGGTGTTAATTATCATGAAAAATTAAATAAAATGGTGGAGGAGAAAATATTGTTTTCACTTAAATTGCATTCATGAAACAGAATTTAAATTAAGCTCAAATTCAGTTTCATACTTGAAATAAAAGTGAAATCAGTATGAAAGTGAAATATCCACAGCAAAATTTTCTGCTGGAATCGGCTGAAAGTTTCGTGAAAGCAGTTGGAATAATTTTTTGTCAAAATATTTTCTAGGCAGTTTGTCTTAAAATTTTCTGAAAACCTTTTTTCTTAAATTAAAATAAAAAACTTTTCTTCAAAGTCGTTCCAGCAATTTGCTTTACATTTTTTTTTTCTAAAAAAATTCGACCGAACAAAAAAGAATATGTTTGCAAAGTTTTTTGTTAATCTATAAAATTTTTTCTAAATAAATAAATTTTTTAAAAACAGATTTTTCCTGAGAACTATTTTAGAATTTCTATCACAAAACTAAAAACGAAAACAGAACATCTGTTAAATTTTATTTTTTTAATTTTATAAATAAAAAAAAATAGTATAAAATTTTTTTCAACACCCTTAACAATTGAAAAGAACTAATTTATTTCTAAAACATTTTATAAAACTTTTTCCTAAACATTTTTCTTAAAAGCTGAAGCATAAAAAAATACTAAATTGTCAAAATAATTAAAAAAAATAATTAACATATAAAAATGATAAAGTCATTCCTAAACATTTTTCTTAAAAGCTGAAGCCTGAAAAAATACTAAATTGTAAAATTAATAAAAAAATTAAATAAAAGGAACAGTCCAGCGCCTTCGTCTTGGTTCGGAGATACAGCCGCTATATTTAAACGTAGAATACGTGGTATGGTTA
>NW_016195751.1:1474-2996 GCF_001687245.7 Rhagoletis zephyria | reverse complement strand
CCGACAACCCCAAAATAAACCCGAGAGTCCCAAAAATCCTTAAATGGCCTCGAAAGTCCCCACAGTTCAGAAATTAGTTCCGAGAGTTCCAAAGTTCCAAAAATCCGAAATATATAAGTCCCAAAATTCCTAAATTATTCGCAAAAAATTGAGGAATAGTCCGGATAGTCCCAAATATCCGAAATTAGTCCAAAAATCCCGAAATACTCCTGAAAACCCCGAAATGGTCCGGAAAGTCTCAAAATTCCAAAAGAAGTTCCAAAAAAAGCGATATACTCCCAAAAGTCCCAAAATTAGTTCCAAAAATCGCAATCTGTTCCGCGAATTACGAAATAGTCCCGAAAACACCAAAAATCCTGAAATAGTTCCGAAAGTCCCAAAGTTCCTAAATTAGTCCCAAAAATTCCGAAATAGTCCCGAAAGTGCCAAAAATTCCGAAATTCCTACCGACAATCCCGATATAGACCCGGATGTTCCAAAAATCCAAAATAAGTCCCAAAAATCTGGAAACAGTCCCGAAAGTCCCAAACATCCCGAAATTACTCCCGACAACCTCGAAATAGACCCGAAAGTCCCAAAAATCCTAAATTAGTCCCAAAAATCTGGAAAAAGTCCCGAAAGTGCCAAAAATACCTAAATTACTACCGATAATCCCGAAATAGTCCCGGGAGTCCCAAAAATCCGAAAATAGCCCCGAAATTCCCAACAGTCCCGAAAATATTCCCGAGAATCCCGAAAAACCCGTTAATCCGAAATAATCCCCAAAAATCTGGAAATAGTCCCCAAAAGCCGATATACACTCTAAAAACTTTTTGTTTAAATTTGCGCATATTAAGATAGGTAACCAGTTTCCTCTCTTAATGAATGCAAATTTAAACACTGCTTGCTTACTTTTACTTATCATATGTGTGGCGTAGAACAAATTTCAAATTTGTTTTTTGAGTTTTAAACACTTATTGTTCACATTTTCACAGCTTACACACAAAATGTTTAAAATTTCCTCTAAAAAATTTTCGTTTAAATTTACGCAAAATTAAATAATGTCTGTTTACTTTTACATATCAAATTTGTCACGTAGCACACACAAGGGGTGGGTTTTGGGGCTAAATTTATTATGATATAAGAAATTTTGAAAGAATAAATTTTCTTTTCATTTTGTAAGAATTTTTCTTTTTTTCTTGAGAGCTTAAAGTTTAACTGCGAATGAAAACATTGTCCTAAAAATATGCAATGCATACTCACTTGCTGTTGCTTTTTACACTTTACAGCCTAAAAAAGTTTACCACTGATATGTACTTAATAAGAATTCGAAGATTTAATTTGCTAACTTCGAATTCGTTTCACCAAAATAAGCTACTTGATAAAAATACAAGTTCAGTTAAATTTTCGTTATTCGAATTATTAAAAAATGAGAAACCAGAAATCGACGAAAATTAATAAAAAGGTGTAAAAATTTTGTGAAATTATTTAATTTATTTATATTAAAATTCTTTTGTAAAATTTTGTATTACTTTTGAAAGTT
>NW_016195751.1:0-1391 GCF_001687245.7 Rhagoletis zephyria | reverse complement strand
AAAAAAAAAAAATAATTATTGGAATCGGTTCACGCCGTGCTAAGTTATGCGGTGGAATAAATAAAAGAAGTAAAAATACTCCGAAGAATTGACAACCTCCCCGTTTTTGAAGCCGGTTAAAAATGTCTGAGTTCTTTATAAATTTTATGTAAATAAAATGCAATTGATGATACTATAAAAAGTTTGTTTATTTATTTCATACTGTAAATAAAACTTTCATAAATGTATTTTAAAGAGCGAATTTTCAGTATTTGCTGATGATATATATTTAGAAGTATATACCCTTTCCCCCCAAAAATATATTCCTGCGTGCGCCCGTGGCACTTAGTATTTATTATTTGTAAAAAATATACTTTTACTTTCAAAATGTTTGTAATTTTAAACATTTTATGTGTATATTTTAAACAACTCATGTTCAAAATCAAATCTTGCACATCTTGTGCGTATACTTGAACAGATTCTGGAANGGAGTCCCAAAAATCCGAAATTTGTCCCAAAGATCTCTAAATGGCCCCGAAATTCCCAACAGTCCCGAAAATATTCCCGAGAATCCCGAAAAACCCGTTAATCCGAAATAATCCCCAAAAATCTGGAAATAGTCCCCAAAGGCCGATATAAGTAAAAAAAATCGAAAAATAGTCCCGGAGTCTCAAAAATTTCCAAATTACTCCCGAGAACTGCAAAATACTGCCTGAAGTCCCAAAAGTCCTGATATTAGTTCCGAGAATCCCGAAAGTACCAAAAATTCCGAAACAGTCCCGAAAGTCCCAAAAACTTGAAATGNCCCGAAAACCCCGAAATAGTCTTGAAAATCCTGATTTAGTCTGAAGAATCTCTCAAATCCCGAAACAGTTCTCAAATTGAGGTGTGGTGAGTTTAGGTGAGGTGTGGTGAGAACGGGTGTGATGAGTTCAACTATGGTGAGTTAAGATTTGGTGGATTTTGGTGTAGCAGTAGGATGTGTGGTGATTTTAGGTGAGGTGTGGTGAGTTTGTATGTGGTGAGTTGATTTGAGGAGAGGTGAAGTGAGTTGTGGTAAAGTAAGTTGAGGTGATTGTACGGTAAGGTGTTAATGAATTCGGCATCATTTCATGAAATCGTGAAGTGCAAGTCGGGCAACGCCATGTTTCACAACCAGCTGTTTACTAGGGTTATGATGTTTTTAGATTAAAAAGCATGAGTGGCATAGCCAGGATTTAAAACACTGGAATAGTTATGTGGAATCGTTCAAATATAAAATAAATTTAAATAGAATGAACTGATTATTTATTCTGCCTTATCCTGAGTTTCACCTGAAAAAAAATTGGCCCGAAAATTTGTCATCCGCCCATAGTAAAACCAAGGAAACCAAGAGTGAAAAGTTAACCGGTTCGGGAAAAATGAAACTGATT
>NW_016195750.1:0-2996 GCF_001687245.7 Rhagoletis zephyria | reverse complement strand
ATTCAACTGGGCGAATGGGCGCGGATTAAATTATTGCACTACAATAAGCTAGCGAATGTAATTTCCTCTTGCCATAACAGCGCATTTCAATTGGGGTCCACTCGCGCGCATTGAGGCCCCCGTCCGCCCAGTTGCAGTTGGTACAAAAATAATTGAGTCGAGCCACCTGAATCATTTATGTACTCTGTATGTATGTATGTATGTATGTATGTACAACTATCTACTTGCGCTGGCTTCATTACGTTTTGTACTAAATCTATGCGCGCACGTCCACCTTCTTCTAGCAGTTGTCCGCCAGAGTCAATCGCGCGTTGCTATGCTTTTGTTCGAAAACTTGTTTTGACGCCCAAGCTGCTCCAGGCTGCGGCTTAGTACGTCATTAGACATGTTGCACAAATGTAAAGTGGACGCTGGAGTTATTCATATCGCAGCGCAACGCATTTATTTCGCTTTGAATTTAGTCCATTTCGAGCTGCAGCGAAACATTTGTTGCACATTGACGCTGNGCAGCTTCAGATTAATATCAGAGCATCACTCTTTGTCCAACTCAGCACCGGCACTCACTATGGATTCGCTGTAAACACCATAGCATTAGTCTATGTACATTCATACATACACATATGAGTATATAAATTTATATTTCTTTAGTGGTCGCGTAGTGCGCTTAAGCTCCTCGTCGCTTCTACCGAATGCGTTCCAGGAAGCGTTTGTATGTAAAACAGTCAACATTTTTGATTACCCACAGCTCGACGACTGCTTAGTGGCATGCGTTCGTAACTAATGTCGGTAGCCAGTCAGTCAGTCAGTAGCGAGTAGTCGTGTTGGAAATAGTTTATATTTTATCTCTGACATCATCGTGGAATTTAACGGACTTATGTGTGTACATATGTACCTAAGTATTTAAATTTTTGCATACCAGTTTTCGTTTAAATACTGTAATTTGGTCTTATAAGAGAATCTCCAGAAGAAATTTAACAACTTAAATCAATGTGCTTTAAAATTATGCTCGCCAAAGCCCTACCATAGCAGCAGATGTTGAGATGACTCCACCTCATAAGGACGTCTATGATATTCAGCCCTACCGCATCTTACCTATCACGCAATGCACAGTTAAAACTCGCCAATAACAAGAGTTGTAAGTAGTTGCTGGGTCTTAAGAGCTCCCTGGACCGCCTCCAGTTTATATGTGGTCAGAAGGGTTTAGTCAGCTTAACCAACGCCCATCTGTCCACGAGTAGACCGCACAAGTTCAGAGGAGCCCCTCTTCTGGGGAGCATTTCATTAAGAATTTCTTGTCTTGCCAGCTAATTGGCCATGCAGTTTCCAGCGATTTCGCTGTGATCCGGAATTAAAATTAACTTAATACCATAGTAATCCGATGAGGTCGATAAGAAGGTAAAAAAATCCTTAATGGCACTTGAATGAACCTGGCACTTAGAAAATGAAATAATTCGTTAGTAAGGACTATACAACATGTATACGAGGCTTAAGTCGGTATTAAAATTGTTGTATCGCTTCTTACAGCAATTATCACATTTTGAAGCCATTTTTGGTTGTTTTTTTGAAAAGGAAAACCCTTTGAAATATATTCCTCCATGTGTTCTTTTTAGTTATGTAGTTATTTACTTACTTCTCCGAAAGCTTGGGACCATGTTGTGATCAAGAAGATGTTGGCATCCGTGTATTATGAGCTTCTGTGATATATTTACTTATGCTAACAGTGCCTGGGTGTACGAATAGTCTTAAAAGCATTTCATATCCGTAGACGGTCCCATCTGAAGCATTTGAGAGCGCAGATGGTTATGACTGTGTGGGTACACGGTGCACAACCGAATGCTGCCTATATTCAAATTATTAATGTTTTTTTTTATAGTAATAAAATAACTTATAAAACTAAAGGGATAACCGAAGAGCCGCTGCCGCTCCACAATACTCACTTACTTCGTTCTGAGTTTACCTACTGGGTTATTCTTATTCTCTAAGAAGATCGACTTAGTCCGCGAAATGTTTCCGGTCTCACAGAGATAGACGATGAGGATTCTCTCGCCAGTTCGTCAGCCACCAGTGTTACCGTATTTCACGCTACCAAAGGGTGAAGAGTGTCTTTTATGAGTTTGGAGGTGATCTTGTCATTGGTTGTTTGAAAAGATAACTAAAGAAACGTCTTTCAAACTCTTTTCAAGCGTCAACCTGGCTAAGATAGAGATTGTCAGCACCTTTGCCTGAAAGACTGTGAACTATCTGTCCATTGGAATATAAATTGAATGCCGGGTCCATGAATTGTCGCACCTGGTATCAAGGGTAATAAGCCATTTGCCCAGACCTTTTGGTCTGGGATTGTGACCTGGAATTTTTTGGCACAAACAGATTTTTTTAAGCATGAAGTAAGAAAACCCACGCATGGATTTCCAATCCCGATAATATACCGAAAATGCTTCTCTGTTTATTGTTCCAATGGAGAGTATATAATACCAGTGCACAAAATAAAAAATACACCAATTAATTAATTAAATAATTTAACATTGTTATTCGATAGCTTGTTTAATTGTATGTAGATACTTCCCTATATTGTATTAGGTTGGTCCAAATAAATTTAGATCGGAATTTTACCCCTTCTCTCTCCTCCTAGGATTGTTCTATCTCGAAGAAGTATACCCCTGCTTCTTTTTATTTTGAAATCAAAAATTATTTATTAAATTCATTTATTTTATACGGGAAAGAACAATTTTTCGTAGAAATGGTTTAGAATCCTTGAAAATCAATATTATTTAATACTCCCATTTTATGGGTCCCCAAAAAACCCTAAAAAATGTAATGGAGGGACTCATAAGAAATAGGTTATATTAAAAAATAGTTAAATGAAGAGTTGGGTATTATTCTTGGAATTCTCCTCAAGAGAAACAGAGTTTGCCGATTCGATACTACTTCTGCGAAAATTTGTTTTTTTTCCCCCACCCTTTGAGCGACCTCCAAATATATTTTGATAAAAAAAAAAA
>NW_016195749.1:0-2996 GCF_001687245.7 Rhagoletis zephyria | reverse complement strand
AAAAACCATAGTTTGGCAACATATTTGTAAAATTGAAATTTATCAATGCTCTTTATTAAGAGGTGCTTTCACAATATAAATTTGTATGTACATATACGTTAATAAGCTGCCCTCTTACTGGCTTATTAAGCTGTGGCTGTCGTCGGTCAATATATACCTGCTTGATTTCCAATGTTAAGCTTTCAAAAATTAGCTAACGGCAGTAAAAAATTTGCAGCTGCGCGCACAACATTTGATTTTAGTCGTATACCAGTGTCACTTAAGCTAAGCTTAGCTTGCATATTATGCAGTGAAATTGCGTTCCGCGATGCGTCTGCGATTCGCTCTCAACGTTTAAATCACCGGTAGGACAACTTAAGCCGGTATTCAGTAAGCATTATTTTCGTGCCTCATTTGGACAAAAAAAAAATTGGAAGCAGTCTTTAGTCACTAATAGAGACTTTTCGTGTGGTGAATATCGAATTTGGGACTTTTTGGTATTCCGTAAATTGTCTCACGTCTCTAGTTTGAAAAAAGTCGCTAATTTGTCAGCTGGCTCTAAGCAGACTTAAAAAATAAAAATATGAACAGAAAAAAATCCGCTTAATTAAGTCTTTTTAGAGCTTAATGTTTCTACGGTCAATGTTTATGATTTTTTAATTTGAATGAGAAATTTCTTTTTCGAAACAAAATTTTATACTTCTGTCAATTAAATGTATGTAGCATTTAAAATATATAAATTTTTACTAACTACTAAAACTTTTTTTGGGAGTCAACAAAAAGTACGAAAAAATGTATATAGGTACATATATACATATGTATGTACGAATGAGCACATATGTAGATATATACGCACGTACATATAACTCGGTACTTGATCTGAAAAAAAGCATTGAATTAAAACGTTAAGCATTTGCATATGGGCATTATACTAAATTTAAAATAATAGGGTGGTTCATGATTTGTGGCATTTTAGGTGTTAAGCTGCTACGTTGCAATATAGCACGCGATTTGCTGCTTTTCCAACAATACAATGCTGCTAGACTGCTACGTTGCAATTTTACACTTAAAATGAAAGAAAAAGAGAAAATAACTTTTTTGGGTATTCTTTACACTGGCAGTAGTGAATTATTTTACCATTTAGAGAAGAGAACTCTATAAAGATAGGAAACCAATAGCTACAAATGCTGGTCTTATTAATTCTTCAGCGAACAAATTAGGAAATTCTGAGCTTTCAGATTTTTAATTGAAATTAATATATTTGGGCAATATTCTCTAACATTAGCCACTGTATAAATTGTTATTGCAACTAATTGCCATTTCCTACTTTAATATAAATATTTGGTAAAGGGTGCCTTGAAATATTGTCAACAAAAGCATAAATTAACAAGTGACCCCCTTTGGACCCATTGGTCGTCAAGGGTTAAATTATTATTTTTTTTTGCAAAACTTTGGGAAGTTCCTTTTTTTTAATAATATACTCGTGTGGCCATAATTAATTTTGGNGTGTAGAGTAACCAAGAAAAATTCGATTTCTGTATGCACCATTCAAATATATATCCGAATTGCCATATTTTTACATAGATTCGGTGGAAATAAAGCTTATGTCATGATTTGCTGCAGCCACTGAATTTAAAAAAATTAAATAAAAGTTTCGAGGATAACAATTTACTGATGATGATGACAAATATTTATATTTTTTTGATGTCAGGGACTCACTTAGAAAATAAAACAGAGAATAACTCGACAAAAAAAAAATAATTTTATATTTAATTTCATGCCACTTCTTCATAAAAAACAAAGGTGAATCTGATGAAGAAATACATATCGTCGCTGTTTTTGCAAAACCGCTTATCTTACGGCAGTTAAATTTTACAGGAGAGCGAAAAAATGGTTTATTCTTTGAAGGCAATGCCTTTATAGTCGGCATTTTCTCTTGCTATAATTTTGCAAATTTGTTGTTTTAATAACGATTTAACGATTTTTATGCATAAATCTCGCTGCCTGGAGTTCAGGGTTACCAAATCTCATATTTGCCAGAACGACGAGTTAGGCGGTTTTGCAAAAGCATCGATGATATTTGCTTTGGGGTGAATAAAATGGCTCGACAAATCGCATGGTAATTTCGGTTTCTATAGATGATTCTAAGAGAGAATGTAGAAGAAGCTATAAGTCGGAAATGAAGTTCTAGCCTGCGCATTTTTAAACCAAAAATTTATTTTTTCTCAAAATTTAATTTTGTTGTTCTATGCCAGCTTTACAAAGTTAAAGCTAATGGATACATTATTTTAGTTTATAACATTTTTAATTGATTAACCATATTTACTATTCCAAAATAAACTCCGTATCGAAACTATTAACGCATATTGAAAAGTTTTTTCGTATTTTTTTCCGAAATATATAGTTGTTAAAATCTTGTGCAATATTAAAAAAAAAACATTCAACAAAACATTCATAATAAAAGAAAAAGTGAAAAAAATTTGATACCATGAGAAGGCAATTTTTTCTTAAAAAAATGCGCATGCTCGAATTATCTGCAGAATCAGAAAATACCATACGATTTAGTGGACAAAAAAATTGACCTATCCTAATGTACGTATAACTTGTGTAAATCTTGCTGGAAAAGGCGAATAGATACAACTAACATTTCTAAGTGGGTACTTAACCGCCTTTTTACATTATAAATAATTTTTCTGCACGATTATTGCTCCATTTTGAACTCTGCTTTTTAACGGGAAATTGCAGTGAAAATGGAATAACGAAATTAAACGAATTTTGGCAATGACTGACCAAAATTTTTATTAAAATAAATCATGAACATTTTCATTTACTTAACACTGTTTGCAATAAACTGAATATAGTTTTCATCGCACTTAAAAATTATGCAAATTTTTCTCTGTTTACTGTATCTTTAGGCTTGAAATATTCATTTTATGCACGTAGCTGTACTGTGTATTTATTTGGAGGCTAGCTTTTAAACTAATTTGATGCGCACTTTTTTTTTGCTGCTTGCTAAC
>NW_016195748.1:0-2996 GCF_001687245.7 Rhagoletis zephyria | reverse complement strand
GTTATAAAGGCCAAAAAAATAACAAAAACCAATAACTTAAGGACGAGCATTTTTTTTTTTGTAAAACAATGCATTTATTAAAAGTAATTCTGTGGCGTACTTTTATATTTACTCGCTAGACTATGCTGTAGTCGAGATATTTAGAAAATTTGTATTTATGAATTGGCTTGATTCAAACTTGGTGCGTATATTACCCTCACTATAAGAAATAATTTAGCAAAAAATGTACTTGCCATATAGTCAGTTTTATATAAATAGTAAAGATAATCATACAAAAATTTATATCAGAGATTGTTAGATTATCACTTCAAAGATTTTAGTCGTCTGCTTAAAATTAAAAAAAAATGCAGTTTAGCATTCAGTATACAAATGAAAGGGTTGATTGTAAGCAAATAAAAAACCAATCATCCCCAGCGAAAGGTCTCATTTGATTCCCACTCATGGAGATGGATAGCAAGACGCTACTAAATACATATCTACGTGCACATATTCGCGATATCTCAATGTGCAAATGGGTGATCTTTAAGGCTGGGGAGGAACAGACAAACATCGAACCTTTGGCAAAGGTCGATTTTCTCTTTCACTTTGGAATCAGCCGAGCCAAATTTAAAATTTTCCGGGTGAACATATCTGATGAAGAAGAGACTGACGAGGTCAACGATGCAAATAACCTGCTGGCATATTGCTTGCAGCCTGAAATAAATTTACGAACTAAAAAAAATAGGTTGTGCAGATAAGCCTCCAGCACTCGAGGCTGGCCTCGGATAAGCTTTCCGTTACCCTGATGGAGGAAGCTGTCGCCATAGACTCATTCAGTAGCATATCCATCGCCTCGTGCTACATGCCGCAATACGAAGACGGATGTGGTTCGTAGCCAGTGCTGCCAATTTTTGCAAAAACCCGCTAGAAAAAGCTAATTTCCACAAAGCTGAAAACTAAATAGGTTAAATAATAGAATAGATTGGCGCTTACACATATGTTAGTGTTTGGCCGAGCTCCTCCGATTTGTTGCGTGTGCTTTGATATTGTCACACAACAAGGATGAGGGTCCTACAGTTTACGCCGACTGCGAACGGCAATTGTCTTTTTATGAGAAGCTGATTTTTGTTTCATGGCATAAATACAATCGGAGGTTTGCTATTGCCTGCCGAGGGGCGAAACCTTTTTTCTATATTTTTTTGTAATGTTGCTTTGACCAGGGCTTGAACCCAGGCTCTGCGGAGTCGTATNTGAATAAAGTTCCAGTTCTGCATTAGATCATGGTAGTGAAAGTTTATGAAGAGCAAATTCCGCCAGATCGGAAAACAATTTGTTGCCACCTGCATCCGTATAAGTTTGAACTTCTGCCCAAAATTGCATAGTATTACTTATATTATTCCACTTTACAAAATTAATTATATTATACTGAATTATTTTTTCTATCTATCTCCTCATGCGATGCACGCAAAACAATGCCCACTGGAGGCATATCATCTTTTTTAATCGTATCGAAATTATCTGGTAATTTTAAATACATATCTTTGTAATATATTGTATAAGGGAAAAAGCTAAAAATCCGTAAAAAATTGCTGAAGCTGGATTGCCCGCTTCACACAATTTCTCATTTCCTGCCGCTAAATGGACTTCGAAAAAGTCAGATTTGACGGGAAAAGAGCTAAATTGGCAGCCCTGTTCGTAGCCTAGTGGAAAACTTCAAATCAGAAAATGGGTGTATTCGAGCTACAATTAAAGCGGCAGTGTTATTTTTATGAAGGAGCGTCACGTTCTACGCGAAAATTTAGGCGCTCCAGGAACAAAATTTTGACAATCAGTTGCTTATCATTGGCAAATCAAAAGCATTATAAAAACTCTTACTACACAATTCCTGCAGCATTTTAGAATATTTTCAGTTGAGCATCAGCAAAATATCAAGAAAGCAACAAGGCTGCAATATTTCGGTAATTATTACGTCGCTAGAACACACCTAATCTTCTTATCGGATGCGATTGCAACTCCACGCCCTCAATCTGGAGCAACTCGGAAATATGTAAATACTCGCCTTGAATTTCTTTTCGCTTATATTCTTAGCACTAACGTAATAATTTGTAATCGGTCTGGTACTTCTCCATTCATTTTTCCTAGCACTGAAAGCTAAGTGGGTGGGAAGAAGTGCTTGATGCACCACTAACTAACGATTTTGGTAGAGAAGGCAGCAACCAGATAGAAAAGTGGAGCATATCTGATTAGAAATCATTTTCCAATTACAGATATATAGTGTCCGAACGTTATGGCTTTAGCTGATAGCCCTGCCGTTGCATGATGCGGCCCAGCATTGTGTAGGACAAGAATTAGATTTCAAGGCAAACCCTTCTACTGTAGTTTTCAGGGACGTAAACCGGATGAAAAATTTGGTCGGTTCGGTTCAGTGGTTCGGAAAAAAAAATAACGCGCAAGTTTATGCGTCAAGCGCCAAGTGTCAAGTGCAACAACGCGCAAGGATAAGTGTCAAGTGTCTGTCAAATGAGATAGGTTGCCCTAACATTTGATATTGCCATATGGTAAACAAACATGGTATGTATTATCATATTTAACAAAAAGAAAAAAAGAGGTACATTTGTCAATTGAAAATCGGATGAAAAGAACCTTTAAACTTTTATTAAAAGTGGTTCGATTTTCGGTTCGGATCAAACATTTGTGGAAAATTTCGTTTCGTTTAATGGTTCAATTAGTCTATAGAAAAAGCGGGTTTCCGGTTCAAAACCGGTTCGGTTCAAAACCGGTTTACGTCCCTGGTAGTTTTACAAACATAGGCGATATCAACTCGCTGCAAATTCTTAGGTTCTTAAGATCCACGGGCTGGATTTGAGAGAAATAATAATTTTCCGCTGCATTCTTGTTGACTTTTTTTTAGGCCATTTGTGAGATGTGGCTTTAATACGGCACTCATGAGTGCTAATTGGAGTTGTTAAATTCGCAACTTTAACCGACCAACCTTTTTAGAATATACACTTACAAAC
>NW_016195747.1:0-2996 GCF_001687245.7 Rhagoletis zephyria | reverse complement strand
TACAATGAAATGGTTGACTTTTTGCTTCCGTATGTGCGAGCAGTTGCGATGCTGTCTTACATATGTATATGTACATATATTTATACAAATGCATGAGTCTGTGCTTCCTCGATGGGTAGATATTTTTGTTGGCCTCCGCGTAGTGCGAAATATTGTAAATTTTTTATGATTTACGATGCTTGCTACAATGTCATTTCTTTCCAAGTGGTTGGACAACATCACTCGGATTTTTATATTTTTATTGAATGCTTAATTTTCTTCTTTCAAAACATACTTTATTCTTATGTACCATAAACACATTAGGGTGGTCCAAAAATACATGTGAAAAAGTAAAGTCGGAATTTTTATGCTCTCACCCCCTAGGATTGTTCTATACCGAAAAAAGTATGCCCCTATTGTTTTATTTTGAAATCAAAAAATATTTAGGGATAGCTCAAAGGACCTATAGTTTTCCATACATTTTATATGGGGAAAAAACAAGTTTTCGTAGAAATCGTATATAATTCCTAACAACCAATATTTTCTATCGGAGAACTCTATTTATCTGCAGGAGATTCCCAATGAAAATACCCAATTGTTTATTTAACCATTTTTTCTTCGCAAANATAAAAAAAAAAAGTTAAATAAACAACTGGATATTGTTATTGGAAGTCTCCTGAAGAGAACCAGAGTTTTCCGAGCGAAAAATATCGATTTTCAAGAAATCCATACCATTTCCACGAAAAGTTGTTTTCTTCCCCATATAAAATACATGGAAAACTTTGAGCGCTTTGAGGGACCTCTAAATATTTTTTGAATTCAAACTAAAAAAAAAATTAGGGTATACTTTTTTCGATATAGAACAATCCTAGGGGGTGAGAGCATTAAAATTACTGCTTTACTTATTTTGGACCACCCTACAGTACAAATAGGCAGTGTATCAAATAACCCACGAGTGTCAATATAACTACATAGAAGTACGTTTTCCTATAAATATAATCTCAATCAAAGCTCGTTTGTTAATCCCTCCTGGTTTGTTAATCCCTCCATTTTTCTTAGAACTCAATGAAAAGTTAAATTTTCTTCTCTGTGCCACTGCGATCACTTTTTTCCCCCTAAATAAAGCAATTTAAATATATTTAACCGAATATTTTATTTAAAATTTCCTTAGAAACCCTTTTTCTTAGGTAGCGCCCATTTTGGTTTATTTTCACATTTGACATATCTCCTCTTTTAAGCAAAAATAGTCGATAAATCTAGGTTGGGCAGCGAAAAGCTATCGGTTTAATCTAAGATTATTTATAATTACAGATTTACAGGGCGGCTTTTGTACGTATATACGTAAATGTTCACCATCAAAACACAAAAACTCCCCATGATGTTGTTCACTTTCCCCATGGAAATAAAGCCATATGGCCTTATTTCTCTATGTCAAGGGAAATAAAGTCATATGGTTTTATTTCCAATCGCTTTAGATCAGAACATGATCGGAGTTGATTTAAAAAATTTTCGAAAACCAGAGAGTGCTACCAATAAGTTTTAAAAACTGATATTCCAAATTTTAATCAATCACTAAAATAGATAAAGTTCTACGATCAAATTATGTTATGAAAATATCTAAAACAATTACCATAAGAACATGGCACAGTATGGGGATTTTTTAGGAGAAATTCTTCGCTTTCATACTCTTATGATGCACACAAATCTTTATACATACAAACATATTTTTTTTTTTAATTTTTCGCCTTTGCCACTCAAATTGAGCCAGTGAATATTGCAGAAAATAAATCAACTCAGCATATTTCAGCAATTCAACTCAATTGTCTATTGGCAAAATTTGTGCAAAATATAATTTTTCTCATGTCATGTGACCAACCAGGCGTGTAACACTATTTTTGAAGGAATTGAACAGCGGAAAGTTTTACTTGTAGAAGCCAGGAGCAAGTATGTAAATAGAAACAAGGATCAGGCGAAGCGTACCATCTAAAAACTAAATGTATGGCTTGGGCAGACACGTGTACTAGTAGAGCAGCAACTAAAACAGCCAGGGGCGAAATCAAGTAAAAATACCCAGCCAGATACATGAAAATTTGCAAAAAAAATGCAAGTGAGTGTTGCTTATTGTTGCAGATGATTTTTGAATATTGTCAACAATTGAGTGCTTAGCAAGTGTTGCAGAAAATATGAAGAGGTTGATGAAAAAAAAACCGAACTAATATTTTTTGCTAGGCATTAGGATGCAAAGTAAGTTTAAGTGTAAGTCAAGTGTACTCCTTAACAAAGCTATCACAGGACAAAGGATATGTCCGAAGTAACTGAATTTCATGCTGCACACACACTCAATAAGATGATACAAAGAACTTAGAACGTTCAGGTGTGTATGTGTATAAAATGCATACGAAAGCGTACTTCCGTTGAGTATTGAGTTAGTAAAGCATGGGGGGATCCTTGTGTGTTTTTAAACGAATGTCTTAAAATCAATCTTTTTCAGAAGATTCAAAAGATTATATTTTGTTCGCATAAACAAATTTTAGTCAGCATCTTTCGTTCTTACCCGTGGTCGTTTGGCATAACAACTTAAATTGCGAGTTTGACTTTAGAACAAAAAGTAGGTGTCATTCGTAGCGTAGGATTGCGAGTTAACAATGGTTAACAATGGTTAGAGAAGAATAAAAAAAATTCTAGTTCCTCTAAGTATGCAAAATATAGAAACAATCAGCTTACAGAGCATCATATCCAGTCAACTGCGACGCAAGTACAATAGGCAGAAAAGATAGTTTTCTTTAAAAGACTGTCGGAGTAATTGGTTAGAATATTGGTGCGACCGAGTCTAATTTCTATTCATTTCTTGTTTTATATCAAGAGGTTAGATTAAGTCGAAGTTGCTGCCGGTGTACCCACCATACCACAAGGGATCTCCTAAGCCCCCCTTCTTTACAAACCAGTGTGTGGAGCAGAAAAATTTGAACACTCTTTTTACAGGTCTTCAAAGGATCCAGCGCCCATGAATCCAAGTC
>NW_016195746.1:0-2996 GCF_001687245.7 Rhagoletis zephyria | reverse complement strand
CAATTTTTTACCTGAAAGTAAAATAATAATAAATAAATTTTATGTATCTTTTTACATATAAATAAATATGTATGTATGTTTGTATATTTATATACTTATGATCTGTTTTCAAATAATCCAAAAATGATCTCCTGTTTTGAAACTACCAAAAAATTCATATCCAGTTTTCAAACCAACAAAATATATCTAGTTTTGAAATTACTAAAAAAAATGTATCTAAACTGTTTCTTTTAACTGCGCAAAGCGTACGGGGGAACTGGGATGAGTATTCAGCTAAAGGACAGTCTGTGAGAGTTATCGCATCGACTCCTGTAGCTGTCGGGCTTCATAAGGACAACACCAAGACCAGGCTAGCGATTAGGCCACTTAATGGTTTTTACTGAGGTAATAGAAAGAAACGTCCACTCGCGATACTTTCGGCCTACTTCCCGGATATCGCTCCGGGGTCGTAGGGTAGGGTTTTCCGTGTAGTCAAGCCATCCCCATCGAACTGAAAATTTGTCAAAAGTCTAAGTACCTGGCTATTAGTACGGTGAGCGCAGGACTCTCTCGAAAGGTACAATACCCCCTTGGTTGATGCCAGCAGTTCAGTGTCAACATCATGAGGGACGATCTAACATTGACCCAGATTCCCGAGGTGTGGCAAAGAACCGAGGTTAACTCTTATGAAGGACATGCTGAAAGCAATGGCGAAAGTATCGATCATAAAATCAGGTCTAACAACTGGTTTCACCAGCAATTTAAATGGAAAATGATTTTTTATTTTCTGTTAATTTCCATATAAAATTCAAAAAATTAAAATCATTTTTCAATTAAATTGCTTTCGTTAAATTGGCTGTAACACTCTGAAAGAGGCACCTTTGTATCCCGATCAGCACGCGTACACACCTGTGGGTATTGGAGTCAGGCGACACTTAGGGCCCTCTCATCCTTCGAAGTCAAATCCTCATTCATCCTGGCGTGCGAAGAGAAAATCAATGCCTTTTCTGGGAAAAATGTTATCCAGCTGTTATGGGTACCATGGCATATGGGAGTCGAAGGAAACGATAGGGTACCTCTACTTGGTCATAAAATAGTCTCATAACTATGGACTTGTGAAAACGATGTCGTTGACTAGGTGGACGACCTGGTAGCTATTGTTACGGGAAAGTTCGGCAATACCGTCGAAGACGTCATTAGGTGAGGTCTGCGTATTCTAACATGCTGGTGTGCCAGCGAAGGCCTCAGCATAAACCTGAGAAAAGCTTTTGTTGCACCGTTGACATGAAAATACAATGGCTGAATTTCTTTATTCATTCTGAACGTTTGGAATAAACTTTTTTGTTTACTTATTCTTTAGAACGTTCCTAATGATATGTTAACGTATATTTCAAACGTATTCTGTTTATTCCGGCTGTGAAATGGGATTATCCGGAATGTATAAAGAAACGCAGCCAATATAAGCAGAAAAAAAAGACAATCAGCCATCAGATCCCTTTCCATTCCAATATCACCGCCAGGCTCGTCAAGGAATCTGTTGACACTATTCAACGCTTGACAGCGAGAAATACGGTGACACTGGGCTGAGTACCAGGTCACTGCATGATCGAAGGAGACGAGGTCACCGACGAACTGGGAAGGTTACGCTAATCTTCTGCCATTATAGACCCGGAACCAATTTACGGGCTCAGTTGGTTTTCTTCAAGACTTGCGATTACCGAATAGTTAAACTCAGACCGCAGTAAGAACTCGGGAGCAGTAGGGGGCCTTATTTTAAATAGATCCAAACTTAAGTTGCTCCCAAAATACATAACACCAAAATATACCAGATTGGCTTGAACACGGAAATTGAATGCGAAATGATTCTATGTGGTTATTTAGCGTTGACCATACTTTTGTTTGTAGACCGAATCACATGAATTTATCCACAGTCGCACTAGATAAAGAGGGAAGCAAAACTGCTTTCAGCAGTGGAACTATCCGTGGACCCGTTCCACTAGTGAACGTTGGACATATAAACTCATTTCCAGTATAAGTAAATGGCTTGAGAGGCGACATGGAGAAGTGGACTTCCACCTAACCCAATCGCGTCAAGTGGAACAGTCCCGCAGATATGCATAGAGAGGAGTAGGAGCGGATTGGAACCTCGGTGAGGTTTTGAGCCCCGTTGATTCGAATCGTAAAGGCAGATTGGAACCTTGGCCGTTACAACCATCACATCAGTGGGATTTTGAGCCTCTGGCAGTTAAACCGTAGGAGCGGATTCGAACCTTGACTATTGAAACCGCGGACAGTGGGGCTTTAAAAGTCTGCAACCAAAGACGTTAACACTGTTTGTTTATCTGTCCGCAGTTTTGCAATCGAATGGATGACTAGAGCATGAAGATGGGGTGGCCATTTACGGTTAATAATCTATGCTTGAGTCGGAAGAAAACTGGTTCGTTGTTTGCAATTTGGCATACACAATTTGAACTTAATTGCGTCAGGCGGATTAGCTCCGCAGATTTTCATAGAACGGCAATGGGCGGCTCCCCCTCGGCGAAATAAACTCTTACGGTAGTTCCACGGTGGAAAGGAAACGGAGCAGGGGTGAGTTTTTAGTGCGGTGAGCCGAAAGGCAAATCCCACACTTTTCGGCTTTCAATGCTTTGTGTCACCTTGCAGGGAGGTATATGGTTGATGAACTGGCAAGACAAAGCTCTAGATCATTTCTCAGAAGAGGATGGGTATGAGGATTTCCTTCACAATAATAGTACTGCTGTTGCATCCTAATGCTCTACGAATACTTGGAATAACCTAATGTAATCTGAATTTTCTAGTTAATGGTGGCGAGCTTTGACAATAAGCTATCGAAGTACAGAATAAAATTGGTATTCTAAAAATATCCAGTGACAAATCCATTTAGGACCTATGGTCAGTCAAGGCAAACATTTCTCCAATTTAAAAAGCTGAGAAACTATTTCCAAATTAAGCACAAATGCTTAATTTCCAATTTTACCACTTCTTTGTACCACGAT